>NW_006921895.1:2867654-2871590 GCF_000298275.1 Orycteropus afer afer
GTCCTTTTCTCCTTACTGTGGCCTTACAGAAAGGTACATGTTCTTACAGACCACTGACTTGTTATAATGAATGAGTGTTCAATATGAGGCACCTTGGGAAGAAATCTATGTGATTTAGTGAGGTTTTACTGCTTGAGACTCATAGGCTAAGATGCCCCAACCCAATAGGATTTGAAGCTAAAATGAGTGTAATCACATTGTTGAAGACAAGTGTGCCCACAGGCTGACATATCAAAGGTACAGTTTGTCCTACTTAATAACTTCAGGCAGCCTATTCTCAATAGATAAGCAAGATGAAAAGAAATCTCAGGTGAAAAATTAGAGATCCAAATTGTGGATTATGCAGTGCATTCCTGAAATTAAGATTTTTTTTTTCCTTTATATTCTGTCACTGAAAAGTGAGAATATACATTTTGGAATCTGAAACATCTTTTTCATTGTGAAAGGTGCCGTCCAATTTTGGAAGCCAGTTTGGAGACAGATGGTAATGAAGGAAAGCAGCGCAGAAGATTTAAACAACAGATTTCAACTTGGTATAAAAGCTATTGTGTCTTTAAATTGTCCCTAAATGTAGAGGTAGATTCACTGAATTTTCTGGCCCTTCCTCTGCTTCCAAGGATCTCTGGCCCTATAGTATTTAAAACATGTGTATGCTAACCACAAATTTGGCACTTTAAACCCACCAGCTCTTCCACAGGAGAAAGATGAGGAAGTCTGCTGCCGTAAAGATTTGCAGCCTTGGAAACCTTATGGGAGTGTTGGGGGACACCGTGCTCAATTGGCACAGCATAGTACAATAAAAATCTTCTACAACCTACTTTAGTGAGTAGTGACTGGGGTCTCAAAAGCTTCTGGGTAGCCATCTAAGATGCAACTATTGGTATCCTCACACCTGGAGCAAAGAAGAGTGAAGAAAATCAGAGACACATGGAAACAATTAGTCCAAAGAGAAGATGGACCACAAGGACCTTAGCCTTCACAACTCTGAGACCAGAAGAACTAGATGGTGCCCAGCTACCAATGCCAACCACTCAAAAAGGGATCAAAACTGTAGATCCTGGATAGAGTGGGAGGAAAATGTGGAAGAAAATTCAAAAACACAAAAATGACCAGAATTACTAGTCAGAAAGATATGATGGAACCCCAGAGACTATGGCCCCAGGTTACTCTTTGGGCTAAAAATGGACTCACTTCCATGGATTAGCTCTCAGCTCAACAGTAGAAAGACCTATATGCAGAATACCTACCCTAGAACAATGCACCCACCTACTGTAGGGAGATGCACCCCTTAGTTCAATCAGTTGTGAGACCCCAGAGGGGAAGCATTCACATAGAGGGAAAGCTGGACAGACAGGAATGTCTAGAAGATAAGAAGGACACAGGGAGGGGACAGTCACAGGGAGGACAGAGGAGCAGAGTTTTTCATGGTTAGGGATGATAATTGGGGCCATGGGATCAAAAGTACATGAACTGTTGAATACAAAATAAATCTGCTTTGTAAATTTGCACCCAACGCACAACAACAAAAATTAATAATAATAATTTTTTTTTACCCAATGGGACAGTTTTACTCTGTCCTGTAGGGTTGCTATGAGTTGGAATCAACTTGATGGCAGTGAGTGGGGTCTCCTCCACTTCCAGCCCCTAGGCCTCCAGGACTCCACCCTCTTTGGCTTCAGATCTCTGTATCTGCCCTGCTCACCTTCATCTACACTCAATACGTTCTCAGAAAGATTCCATCTTTACAGAAATTTAAGCCATTGGTCTCATCTGCCAGGGGCATTTAAATCTTACTTTGCTGCAAGAGCTAATGAATGAACAACTTGTTTCCTTGTTAAAGGGATTTTTGTCATCCCAGAGCATGCTGTGATTGCCAAATAGAGGGAGCTGAAGGGGGGAGCCTTCTGTCTTTGGTAGCATTGATCATGCAGAAATGACTATAGATATGAATTACTATTTGCTTCTTCTTCTTCTTCTTCTTGTTATTTGCCGTTGAGTCGCCCCAGACTCACAGCGACTCCTCCTTGGGTTTCCGAGGCAGTATCACTACAGAAGTAGGATTGCCCAACCTTCCTTCCGAGGAGTGGCTGGTGGGTTTGAACCACCATCCTTCTGGTTAGCAGTCAAGTGCCTTAGGCACTATGCTACCAGAGCTCCTACTATTTGCTTATGAGATAATATTTCATAAATTCATTTGAGGAAACTTTACAGAAAGGAAATTGATAATCCTCTACCATTTCTGAGATTTGTTTCCTGAACAGTCTCTTTGGGGAAAATGAACAATAGGTATTTTTCAGGAACATCCCGAATACTTCAATAAATACAGAGGCATGAAAACTGAGAGTCTCTTAAACAAGTTGTCATTGAGTTGATTTCATATGTATCAGAGTAGAACTACGCTCCATAGTGTTTACAGTGTCTGATTTTTCAGAAGTAGAGTTTTCAGAGAAGAAAGTAGGCCTTCTCAGATGCTTCTGGTTGGAATTAAACTGCCAAATTTTTGGTTAACAGATGAATTCATTTAAATGTTTGTGCCAACCAAAAAGTCTGACAGCATCTTATGATGAGTTAATGGCTCTCCTTAAAATAAGAAGAACGCCCCCAAAGATATTCTCTGAACACATTTCATTGAACAAATATGTATTGAGCATGTGCTATGCATCAGGCACTGTTCTGGGCACTTGGTTTACACAAGATAGCAAAACAGATAAAAATTCTCATCTTCCTAGTCCTTACATCCTAGGGGTTATAGACAGAAGACAATAAACTTAATAAATAAATTTTACTAGAAGATGAAAAGCTCTAAAGAAAAAGAAATTAAAGTGGGATAACAGAGATTGAGGGAGCTTTAGTGGCACTGTGTTTAAGGTATTGGGCTACTAACAAAAATGCCAGCAGTTCAAATCCACTAGCTACTCTGCAGGAGACAGATGAGGCAATCTGCCTCCCCAAAGATTTACAGTCTTGGAGAAATTCTGGAAAGATGGAGGAATAGGCAGACAAGCTACACAAACAGCCTGCAACAAAGTAATGTGAAACCAGTACAGAAGAGGATCATGGAACCTTGAGCTTTGAAGGGGAAGGATAAAGAAGTGGACTAAATACCAACTAGTAGAAGAAACTGAATGAAAACAGTGACTAAAGAGACAAATGGAGCTGCAGACTGCTGGCTGCCCTTAGGGCACGGCCATTTTGAAAATTTGCAAGTGTATACCAGTAGCAACATAAGAATTGACTCTTTACACCAAGGACTACATGGGCAAGAACTACATTGGTGCCTGACAACTAGAAAGGAAATCAGCAAAGAAGGGGACAAACAGACCTGTGGACAGCTGGTGACTGTCCTGAGGGCACATCCGTTTTGAACATATGCAAGTGACATTCTTATCTAGACAGCAACCCAAGAATAGGCTCCACTCGCTGAGGACAACACAGGCAACCAAATTGGAAGCTGATGACTAGAAAGGTGAAATATTCCCCTAAGTACTCTTATACACCACACCCTTTTGGATAAGAGGTGTGATGATTCCCCACCTCCACCAACCTTCATGACCAGCAGGGATTCTATCATGTGTATGCTCTGACAGAACCTTTGTGCCATGCCCTATCCCCAACATGCTTTTTTTTCCCCTAAATTACTCTTTTTATCTTCCTCTTTTCTTCCTTTTTATTTTTTCTCTTTCCCATTCCTGGTTATAATGGCTCATTTATGTATGTATGTATTTATTTATGTATGTATGAATGTATGTATGTATTTATTTTTCCTTTTCCCATTTCCTGGTTGCCTTCATTTTTCTTTCCTTTGGTTCTTCCCATCCTTGTTTTTCCTTTTGTAGTTTTTGCATTTTTTCTTTACTATTCTTTTACTTTTTCTCTTTTCTCTCATTCTTCCTTCCCTAGATATTGTGGCTCCTCCCCTTTTTCTTGTGATCTTTC
>NW_006921895.1:2871902-2877887 GCF_000298275.1 Orycteropus afer afer
CAGCTTTCCTTCCGAGGAGTGGCTGGTGGGTTTGAACCACCAGCCTTCTGGTTAGCAGTCAAGTGTCTTAGGGACTATGCTACCAGAGCTCCTATATGTGTATATATAATGTTTTATTTATATATAATGTTTTATTTATTTATTTTGTTTAACTGAGTGGAAGACAGCAACTGTTCCCACACAACCCAACCATAACTGTACCTCCTGCAGCCTCACCCACTGAGTGAGTGTCAACACTTGCTTTTTTACCAACTGAACAATGATAGATGATGGCTAATACCAGCTCAAATCATGTTCAACTCCTTTTTATGAACAACTAACAGAGTTCTGTGCACACACTCTCATTTCCTATCACACCCACCAGGAAACAGGTGTTGAGTGCCTAAATGCTAATAACTAGTGACTAGAGGAGCACAATACCCTGATCACACAGATATATAAAAACAAAATAAAGGAAAACACAATCTGGAGTGAATCACACCAACATACAACGACAAAATGAACATAAATACAACATCATGATTACTCAGAGACAACTGACCATCCCAGTCCACACAAAGAAGCAAGATAAAGTAGTACAAATAAAGGGTCAGGATACAAACCCAGAAAATATGCCCAAGGGAGAAGCAGTATTGGAACTCCTTGATAAGGAATTAAAAATAATGATATCTGGATACCTTCAGTGGATTGAGAGCAGATCAAGGAAAACATGGCAAAATCAAGGAAAACATTGACAATATTAAGGAAAACACAGAAAAAACTGTAGAACAATTTAGGAAAACAATACAAGAAAAAAAAATCATCAAAATAAAATATTAGAAGTGATGCAAAACAACAAATAGAAATCCAGAAGATTAATACTAAGATTTCAAAAAATAGATAACACATTGAAAGGGCAAAGGAGTAGAATCGAATCAATGGAAGACAAAATTAATGTGATTGAAGACAAATACTTCAATATTACTTTGTTAAGGGATAAATCAGAAAACAATATCAAAACAAAATGAAGAAAGGCTAAGATTCATGTGGGGTGCCATCAAGAGCAATAACCTACATGTAATCAGAATTCAAATTGAATAGATATATTCTTGTCTTTAATCATATTAGAGAAATTCTCTTCCAACAAATCTTCAACAATTTTCTCTGTGGTTTTATTTGTCTCTTCCTGTTCTGGAATTCTGATTACATGTAGGTTATTGCTCAAAATTGTAGCATGCTACATGCTCCTTGGAGCTTTTTTTTCCCTCCTTTTCTTCCTCCTTTCTCTGCCTCTCCCTGGCCTCATCCAATAGAAAAACCACATTAAGCCACCCCAACACCTGCCTCTTCCAATGCTAAACTACCTTCATGGCAAACAGAGACTTGCATCCACATTTCACACAGTGATTCCATTATCACAAAGAAAACTGCAGAGCAACCCAGAACACATTAATTAATAACAAAAAAAAATAAAATACACTGGCTCCACTTTTGCAAAATTATTGAATCAAAAAATCAAGACAAAACAAATCAATACATATTGTGATAGTTGGAGCTGTGTGTCAACTTGGCTGGACCACAATTCTGTGTGGTTTAAACAATTATGATGTGGGCTGTCCCAATGATGGGATCAGATGTATATGTCTTGAGCAGTCAATCCATCGACAGAGAGTTTCCCTAGGAGTGTGGCCTGCTTCCAATAGATTTTTGGACATCTTGGGAAAAGACACACTGTTCTGTGGATGGGGATCCTATTGTGCTGCCTACAACTCTCTGTGAGTGAACAATTCGCCATTCAGCCTGGGGATCTTGGATTCATCATTCGTTAGAGTCAACAGCTGGTATATTGCCTGCCAACCTTGAGCTCATCAGCCCTTGCAGCTGCGTGAGTAAGGAATACCCTCCAGGTTGACATTTGCTCCAAGAACTTTGAACTTGCCAGCTCTTGTAAGTGTGTGAGCCATTTTCCTAAGACAAATTTCTTTTTCTCTATAGGTATATATAAGCTTTACTGGTTTTGCTTCTCTAGAGAACCCAGCCTAACACACATACCTAACTGTTAAAGACAACAACTTCAAAATGTCTAGGAAATAACAGGCAACCTCAAACAACAACAACAACAACAAAACAAGGATAAGACAATGGAAATAAAATCCTGAACAAAAGTCTCATTGAACATAGAGGAAGAGGAGGCAATAGAATTATCTGAGAAGGAATTTAGAAGATATGTTTATAGAATTCTAGAAGAGCTGAAGAAAACGTCAAACAACACCAAGGAGAACACAGAGAGTACCCTGGAAGAACTCAGGAAAGCCATTCAAGAACAAAATAAAAGATTAATACACCATCAGAACTCATACAAAAATAGCAGATAGAAATCCAGAAGATGAATATTAAAATTATAGATTTACACAATACAGTGGAAGAACAAAAGAATAGGCTGGAACTCACTGAAGAACACATTTCTCAACTAGAAGATAAATCTCTTGACACCAGCTGTATGAAGAAAAATTAGAACAAAGATTTAAGAGAAATGAAGAGAATCTGAGAGTTATATCAATGACATGAAAGGAAACAATATAAACCTCATTGGAATTCCAGAACAATAAAAGGCAAAGAAAAAAAAAAAAAAACACTGAGAAAATTGTGGAAGACTTATTAACAAAAAATTTCCCCCGTATTATGAAAGAAAGAAAGATATTTGTCCAAGAAGCTCAAAGAACCCCATACAGAATAGATCCCAAGACAGAAACAGAGGCACATCATAATCAAACTCTTCGAAACCAAAGACAAAGAAAGAATCTTGCAAGCTTCTCAGGACAAAAGAAATATTACTTGTAACAATCACTTAGACTGAGTTCTGATTACTCAGCAGAAACCATGCAGGCAAGAAAGCAATAGAACAGCATATATAAAACATTGAAGGAAAAGAACTTTCAACTAAGAATCTGATATCCAGCCAAATTGTCCATTGAATAAGAGGATGAAATCAAGACATTCTCTGACAAAGAGAAATTAAGGGATTTTGTGAAAACCAGACCAACACTACAAGAAATATATAAGGAAGTCCTTCCAATACAGAACCCACAACAGGGAACAACAAAATCAGGACACATGATATCAACACTAAAACCAAATCAGAAATAGATGCTCAAAATAAGCCCATAAAACATTGTACACTAAAAAACAAGTAATCCAATCTCCACATGACACCAGCAACTAACAAAATAGAGGGAATAAAAGTTCTAGGTACAAAACTTCCAAATGGAGAGGAAAACAGGACAATGTCCTTATAGAACAGACTGTTCTATAAATATTGAGACAATAATTCACAACAAGGTAACCACAGAAAAAATTGACAATCCCACTAAGCAAACCTAGAAAGAAGGCAAACATATGGGCTTAGGAAGCACAAAACCAACAATAAAGAAAAGAGAGGAAACATTTGACAACAAAATGAACTCAGCACAGAAAAGCATATGCACCAAGGAAACTCCAACAACACAACAAAGAACGACAATAGAATGACAGCAATCAATTCATACCTATCACTAATTACACCAATGCAAATGGACTAAATGCACCAGTCCAGAGAAAGAGAGTGGCAGACTAGATAAAAAAAGAAGACCTTTCGATAAGCTGCCTACAAGAGACCCATCTTAGACACAAAAATAAAAACAGAAGTTAAGAGGTGGAAAAAAATATACCAAGCCAACAGTAAACAACAAAGAGCAGGAGTGGAAACGTCAATTTCTGATAAAATAAACTTTAAGATGAAAAACAGCATAAGAGACAAAGAAGGTCACTATATGATACTGAAAGCATCAATTGACCGAGAAGACATTACTATAATAAATGTCCATGCACCCAATGAAAGTTCTGCAAAATACATAAGCAAATATTAATTGAATTGAAAGGGAAAATAGACAACTCTACAACAGTAGTAGAAGGCTATAACATACCCTTTTCAAGGAGGGACAGATCACCTAGGAAAAAACTCAACAAAGATACAGAATAACTCAACAACACAATCAAACAATTTGGCCTCATAGACTTATACAGAGCACTCTGCCCAACAAAAGCACAATTCACATTCTTCTCCAGTGCACATGCATCCTTCTCCAGAATAGATCATATGTTAGGACATAAAAAAGCCTCAATAAATTAAAAAACATGAAAATATTATAAAGCTTCTTCTCAGAACACAATGGTATAAAATTAGAAATTAATAATAGGAAGATTAAGGAAAAAACATCAAATATGTGGAAGTTAAATAATACACTGCTGAAAAAATACTGGGTAATAGAAGCAATAAAGAGTGAAATAATGAAAAGAAAATTCCTAGAAACAAACAAGAATGAAGATGCATTGAACCAGAACCTATGGGACATAACAAAAGCAGTACTCAGAGGTCAATTTATAGCAATAAATGCACATATCAAAGAAGAGGACAGAAACAAAATCAACACTCTAACTCAGTAACTCCAACAATTAGAAAAAGAACAACAAAAGAAGCCTACAGTATTCAGAAATAATGAAACAATAAAGATCAGAGCAGAAATAAATGAAACAGAAAACAAAACAAACAATAACAAAAAAATAGAGAAAATCAACAAAACAAGAAGCTAGTTCTTCAAAAAGATTAACAAAATTGACAAATCATTGGCAAAACTAACAAAAGAAAAGAAATAGAAGATACCCAACTGAAGTAAAAAATATACTGACAGAATAGTATGAAGAACAGTACTCCAACAGATTTGAGAACCTAAAAGAGAAGGACAAGTTTCTAGAAACACAAGACCTACCTAAACTATCCCAGTCAGAGATAGATTACTCCAACAGATGCATAACAAAGGAAGAAATTGAACACGTCCTAAAAAAAAAAAAAAAAAAAAACCTACCCAGAAGACAAAGTCCTGGCCCTGATGGCTTCACTGGAGAATTTTACCAAATATTCAGGGAAGAGTTGACACCTACACTATTCAAGCTATTCCAGTACATAGAAAAAGACAGAATACTCCCAAACTCATTTTATGACACAAGTACAACACTGATACCAAAACCAGGAAAGACACCACTAAAAAGAAAAAAAAAAAAAAAAAAAAACAATATCCCTCATGAACATAGATGCAAAAATCTTCAACAAATCCTGGCTAATAGGATAATATATAAAAAATATATATATATTAAAAAAAAAAAAAATCCTGACCAAGTGGGATTCATACCTGGTATGCAAGGATGGTTCAATATCAGAAAAACAATCAATGCAACCCAGTACATAAACAAAACAAAAGAACCATATGATCATATCAATTGATATAAAATCCAACACCCACTCCTGTTCGGAACTCTCAGCAAAAAAGAAATAGAAGGGAAACTCCTCAACATAATAAAGGGTATTATGTAAAGCCAATGGCCAACATTATTGTTAATGGAGAAAGACTCAAAGCATTATCCTTAAGAATAGGAACCAGACAGTGATGCCCTGTATCATCACTTCTATTTAACATTGTAATGGAAGTCCTAGCCCGGGGAATAAGGCAAGAAAGAGAAATTAAAGGGATCCAAATTGGCAATGACAAAGTGAAGCTATCTCTATCTGCGGAGGACATGATCCTGTAAATAGAAAACCCAAGAGGCTCAGCAAAAAAACTATTGGAACTAATAGAGAGGTTCAGCAAAGTGGCAGGATACAAGGTCAACATACAAAAATCAGTTGATTTCCTCTACACCAACAAAGAGACCTCTGACAAAGAAATAAAGGAATCAATACCATTTACAATAGCTACCAGAAAGATTAAATATTTAGGAATAAATCTTACCAGAGACACAAAAGACCTATACAAATAAAAAAATATAAAACACTACTATAGGAGACTATAAACGATCTACAAAAATGGAAGAACCTGCCTTGTTCATGGATAGGAAGACTGGAAATTGTGAAAATGTCAATACTACCCAAAGCAATCTACACATTTGATGCAATCCTGATCCAAATACAAAAAA
>NW_006921895.1:2877987-2895796 GCF_000298275.1 Orycteropus afer afer
AGCTACTACTACGATTACTACTACTACTACTACATAAATAAATAAAATACTTGGGAATACATCTTACCAGGAACACAAAATACCTATACAAAGAAAACTACAAAACATTACTTCAAGAAACCATAAGAGATCTACATAAATGGAAAAACACACCATGCTCATGGATAGGAAGACTGGAAATTATGAAAATGGCAATACTACCAATAGCAGTCTACACATTTGATGCCATCCTGATCCAAAAAAAAAAAAAAAAAAAAAATCGAGGACATGGAAAAGTCAATTACTAACTTCATATGGAAAGGAAAGAGACCTCAGATAAGAAGAGCACTACTGAAGAAGAACAAAGTGGGAAGTCTCACATTCCTGGATCTTAAGAACTACTATGCAGCCACAGTAGTCAAAAGAGCATAGTATAGTATCAGCACAATGGTAGCCAGATAGACCAATGGAACAAAATTGAAAGTCCAGAAATAGATGGGTCATGTATGGACAGCTATCTTCGACAAAGGTCCAAAACCATTAAATGGGGGAAGAAATAGCCTCTTTAATAAATAGTGCTGGCAAAACTGGATATCCACTTGCAGAAAAATGAAACAAGACCCATACCTCACCCCACATACAAAACCAAATTCAAGGTGGATCAAAGACTTAAATGTGAAACTGAAAACTATAAAATTCATCAAAGGTAAAATAGGAGCAAATCTAAGGGCCCTAATTCATGGCATAAATAGACTATCAAATATAACCCAAAATGCACAGGAGTTAGAAGAGAAGCTAGATGACTGGGACCTTTTAAAAATTAAATTCTTATGTGCATTGAAAGACCTCATCAACAGGGTAAAAAAGAGAACCTACAGATTGGGAGAAAATATTTGCCTATGACATACAAGGGACTTATCTCCAAAATCTATAGAAAACTTCAATACCTCAACACCAAAAAGACAATCCAGTTCAAAAATGGGCAAAGGACATGAGCAGACACTTAACTAAAGATGGTATGCTGGCAGCCAACAAACACATGAGGAATTACTCATGATATTTAGCCATTAGAGAGATGTAAATCAAAACAATTATGAAATATTATCTCACCCCAGCAATAATAGCAAAGTTCAATAGGACAGAAAATAACAAATGCCAGTGAGGCTGCGGAGAAATTGTAACTCTCAGACATGTAAAATGGTAAAACCATTGTGGGAAGCGGTATGGTATTTTCTTAGAAAACTGAAAATAGAAATACCATTCAAGCCAGCAATTCCATTACTAAGAATATATCCTAAAGAGGTGAGAGACTGAACATGAACAGACATATGCACACCCATGTTCATTACAACACAATTCAATATAGCAAAGAGATGGAAACAACCTAGATGCCCATCAACAGATGAATGGATAACTACATTAAAGAACAATGCAGGACACATAAATCATCTCAACGTGGATGAACTTGGAGGACATTAAGTTGACTGAAATAAGTCAATCGTAGAAGGACAAATACTGTATGATCCCATTACTATAAAGACAAGGAAGAGTTTGCTTAAGAAAGGGACCTCACTTTGTAGGTTACCAGGGAGGGAAAGGAAGGAGAGGGGATAAGGGGATAATTTCCGGCTAGTTGGGGGCCATACACTGAGGTAAGGGGAGGAATAGTGTGGAAAGAGTCTGTGACCAGCATGATAACATTGGGGAAAGGGAGGACACCAAATTGCACACATAAGATACAGACAACAGAGGCTAATACCAGTATATCCACAATACTGCATTACCATTAGCACCAAACACCAGGCTACAGATAAACACATAGACAACTGAAAAGGTCAGAGGAGGGTCAGTGAACAGGATTATGCTCTAGACCAAAGATAGATTCAGCTGAGGCTAATCTTGCACAGATACCGTTGATACAAAATACCCACAATCACTAGAGAAACAATAGAAGACAGACACAGAGGAATCCCTCACAGGCAGCTAGACACTGTGGGAGAGAGATCCAATGGATCTACTAACTCAAGACCATAGATAGTATTGAGGGACACCAGACTCAATTGGCACAACAAAATACATAAAGATCTTTCACAATCTACATTGGTGAGTAGTGACTGGGGTCTTAAAAACTTTCAAGTGGCCATCTAAGATGTAGCTAATGGTCACCTATCATTGGAAGCAAAAAAGAGTGCAAAAAACCAAGGGCATTTGGAAGCAATCAACCCCAGGACATGATGGACCTCAAGACCAGAAGAACTAAGTGGTGCCCAACTGCCAATGCCAATTATTTGGTAAGGGATCAAAACTGTAGATCCTGGACAGAATGGGAGGAAAAACATGGAACAAAATCCAAAACCACCACAATAACAAGAATTACTGGTTGAATGGAGTCTGGGGGGGACCCCCAAGACTATGGCCCTGGATACACTTCAGGCCTGGGATAAAACTTACTCCCAAGGGCTGACTCTCAGCGCAATAGTAAATAAGACGTACACACTGACCACTTAACCTAGGGTGATGCACCCACCTACTTTGCGGATATAAATCCCTTGGAGCAATCAGTCATGGGGCACCAGATGGGCAACATTCACATGGAGGAAAAGCAGGACACAAAGGAGTACATAACTAAGAAGGGCATGGGGATAGGAGGAGATTACTGGGAAGGGAGAGGAGGAGAGTGGGTTAGGGTTGGGGATGGTAATTGAGGGGTGAAACCAAATGTACATGAAATATTGAATGTAATACAAATTCTGCTCTGTAAATTTGCACCTAAAGCACAATAATAATAAAAAGAATACTGAAAAGAATGGAATCCTCCCAAATCCATTTTATAAAGCAAGCATGACCCTGGTATCAAAACCAGGTAAAGACACCACTAGGAAGGAAAACTACAGACCAATATCCTTCATGAACATTGATGCAAAAATCTTCAACAAGATCCTAGTCAATAGACTCCAAAAACATATCAAAAAATGGTACATCTTGACTAAGCAGGAGTCATATCAGGCATGCAAGTATGGTTCAACACTACAGAAACAATCAATGTTATCCATTACATAAGAAATAAAGTAAAAGTTTCATATGATCATATCAAGACAGAGAAAAAGCATTTGATAAAATCCAACACCCATTCCTGATAAAAACTCTCAGAAAAAATAGGAATAGAAAGTCCTCAACATAATAAAGGGAATATATGTAAAACTGACAGCCAACATTGTTCTTAATGGAGAGAAACAAAAACCATTGCCCTTGTCAACAGGAATCAGACAATGATGCTCTCTCTCTCCACTTCTACTCGGTACTGTACTGGAAGTCCTAACCAGCGCAATAAGGCAAGAAAGGGAAATCAAAGGGATCCAAATTGGAAAGGAAGAAGTAAAATGATCCCTATTTGCAGATGATAAGATCCTATATATAGAAAACCCGAGAGATTCAGCAAGAAAACCACTGGAACTTATTGAAAAATTTAGCATAGTGGCAGGATACAAGATCAACATACAAAAATCAGTTGGATTCCTCTACACCAACAAAGAGATCTCTGAAAAGGAAATAATGAAATCAATACCATTTACAATAGCTACCAAAAATATGGGAGCTCTGGTAGCATGGTCCCAAAGGCATTTGACTGCTAACCAGAAGGCTGGCAGCTCAAACCCACCAGCCACTCCTTGGAATGAAAATTGGGCAATCTACTTCAGTAGAGATTCCACCTCGGAAACTCGTGGAGGGGTCGCTATGAGTCAGAACCCACTCCATGGCAGTGAGTTTGGTTTTTTTTTTAACCAAAAAGATAAGATACTTTTGAATAAAGCTGACCAAGAACACAACAACATCTGATTCTTGACTGCTGCATCCATGAATGTTGATTGTGCATTCAAGTAAAATGAAATCTTTGACAACTTTAAACTTTTCTCCATTTATCATGATTTTGCTTCTTGGTCCAGTGGTGAGGATTATTGTTTTCTTTATGTTGGAGGGTAATTCACATTGAAGCCTGTAATCTTTGATCTTCATCTGCAAGTGTTTCAAGTCATCTTGGCTTTCAGCAAGTGAGGTTGTGTCTTCTGCATAAGTGCAAGTTGTTAATGAATCTTCCTCCAATCCTGATGTTGTATTCTTCTTCATATAGTCCAGCCTCTTTGGATTATTTGCTCATCATACAGATTAACTAAGTATGGTGAAAGGATACAACCTTGACAAACACACATCCTGATTTTAAGCCACATAGCATCTCCTTATTTTGTTCAAACAATAGCTCTTAGTCTATGTACAGGTACCTCATGAGCACAATTAAGTGTTCTGTAATTCCCATTCTTCACAAGGTTAGCCATAATTTCTTATGATCCACACGGTTTAATGCCTGGGCATCATCAATAAAACACAGGTGAACTTCTATTATTCTTTGCTTTCAGCCAAGATCCATCTGACATCAGCAATATCCCTCAATCTGTGTCTTCTTCTGAAGCCAGCTTGAATTTCTGGGAGTTCTCTGTGAGTATATTGCTGCAACTGTAGCATGTTGTTGTTGTTATGTGCCGTTGAGTCGGACCGACTCATAGCAACCCCTCCTTGGGTTTCCGAGGTGGTATCACTACGGAAGTAGATTGGCCCATCTCCCTTACGAGGAGTGGCTGGTGGATTTGAACTGCCAGCCATCGTGTTAGCAGTCAAGTGCCTTAGGCACTATGGTACCAGGGCTCCTAACTGTAGCATAGTAGTTCTTAACTTTATACCCCATATGCACTTTTTTTTTTTTTTTGGTAAAGAGGCAAAAATAACAACACAAAACTCACTGCTGTCAAGTCAGATTCAACTCATAGCAACCCCTCCTTGGATTACTGAAGAGGTATCACTATGGAAGTAAATTGCCCAATCTTCCTTCCGAGGAGTGGCTGATGGATTTGAACTACCAGACTTCTGGTTAGCAGTCAAATGCTTTAGGCTAATTATTTCTGGCTTTGTGGGGCACCTGTGTTCTCTGTGATGTATTCTCTTTTGTAATATATATATATTTTTTAAAAAATAACCCTTCAGAATACAAAAGGAGCTCTGGTGGTATTGTGGTTAAAGCATTCAACCTCTAACTGAAAGATCCATGATTCTAACTCACCAGCTGCTCTGTGGGAGAAAGATGAGGTAGTCTGTTTCTTTTAAGATTTAAAGCCTTGGAAATCCAATGGGGAAGTTCCGCTCTGTCCTACAGTGTCACTATGAGTTAGAATCGACTCAATGGCAGTGGGTTTTGGTTAAAGTACAAGGAGTTTATAAGTGGCGCAAAAACTTAATGTGCTCAGCTCTGAACCAAAAGGCTGGCAGTTCAAGTCTACTCAGAGACGCTTTGGAAGAAAGTCTTGGCAATCTATTTTCAACTGTGACAACTGATGGTTAAAGTGTACATTCTCTTAACTCTGAGCCATGCAAGAATGGCCAGCAGACTTAATTTTGCCTACTGATCACAGTTTGCCAATCCTGGCCAGAGGATTTATGAGGTTACATGCAGGGCATATTCTAGTGTGTATACCAGGCAATGTACTAGTTCTTGAAGGCTATCTGTATTTACCTCTTTTCTTCTGTCTCAGGAAAATTTATGAGGATTGATGCTGTTAATATGAATAATCCTTAATGATTTTTCAATCTATTTTCATAAAAATTTACAGCCTTGGAAACCCAGTGGATGTTGCTGTGAGTCAGGATCAACTCAATGGCAGTGGGGTAATGTTTTACCCAAACACTAGTGATATTATTATGAATGACCAACTCCCTTGTGCAATCCAAAGAGAATGAGGGAAACCAGAGGTAGTGCCCCATGCAACTACCTAGTTTTTGTAGCTGAGGTTTGGGAATTGCACCTGGAGATTAAGACTTGACATGTACTGTAGCTCCTTCCCCAACCCTGTGTTAAACCATCATTTCCTTCAAGTTGTGGGACTGCCAAAGACTTTCCACACTCTCTCCCTCTTTTCTTTGCTCCAGTGCTTTTCTTTTTTTACATCCTCCTTTTCTGACATAAAAGGATCTCTGAGAGGCCTTGGCCATGGAAGAAGAAAAAAGATCTCTTGTGGTAATGATTTGCTAAAGACTGCATGATTGGAATAAATATAACATAAACAAGAATCCCATTAGGTCCTCCCATATCCTGTATACTTTTAATTTGGAGGACACACTTCTAATATCCACTGCACTGTAAGATTACTTTTAACAATAAAAGCCCATTTTTAACATTCACTATACTAATTTGGAGTATGTCTGTTGGTGAGAAATAGGATAAGAAGCTGATTTGAAGTAACCATATCAGAAATAAGACCCTTACAAAAAAATGCTGGTTGGGCACCCCTAGACTGCATTTTTTTTTTTAATTTATTGTAATTTGGGTGCAAATTTACAAAACAGTTTCATTTTACGTTCAATAGTTCATACATACTTTGTTTTGTGACACTGATAAAAATCCCCTCAATGTAACAGCTCTATTCCCACTTCCTCTCTGTTGTTACCCTTTCCCTGTGTCTTACTTGTGCCTCCCTAGCTTTCTTCCTGTGCAAATGCTGCCCTTCTGATCTCCCATGGTTGATTGTTCTAAGGAGTTGCAAACACAGCAAGGAGGGCACATGTTCTGACCTTCTCTAATCCCACAAGAGGAAGACAGAATCACCATCAATAGCCCAAGGCCTATTCCTTCCAGGCCAGACATGCTGCCTCCCTCTAGCCCTTTCTCCAACCATTCTTCCCAAAGCACCCACCACCTCTCTCCTGGGTACAATAATTCGCTGCAGTGGCCACACAGAACTCTCAGATTATGGAGTTTATTAGGGAAGTACCAGGCTACAATTCAAATTCAGGAAAAATGCTCAGCCTGTCTCCCAGCCCACCGTCTCTCAGCCAAGTCTCTCACAGTGTCTCCCTCAGCAGTGCATGTCCCTCAGTTTCTTACTCAGCAATGCATGTCTCTTGCATCTCTTTCCCAGCAGCACATGTCTCTTTCAGGAGTGCGTGTCTCTTTCAGCAGCATGTCTTCCTCAACCAGCAGTCAGAGAGAGTTCTGCCTCTAGGAGGCCTCCTTTTGAGCCTGGCAGAGTGGCCAAACTAGCCAATCATAGCATCAGAACTCTAAGCACCTGAGAGAGAGTGGGAACCTCCCAGAGCATTGTTTTGTGCTACTCCCAACAGAAATACTCCAGTGGACAACTTTAGCAATCAGGAGCTCCTCAGTTGCTGATAGCAAATTCCACCTCCGAGTTTACAAAGTATTATGGGTAGAAAAGCCACACTAAGTAATTTACTACACCGCAGGAGTGCATCACCCTGGTGTAGTTGTTTAGCTTGTAGGCCTGTCTGTTGTTTGCCTGAAAGCCACAGGAGTCCAATTCCAGGCCCAAGGATGACCTGGGGCCATATTAGCAGTCTTTATCTGACCAATAATCCTATTTTTTAGATTAATTATTATTATTATTATTATTATTATTATTATTAAATTTTGCTCCATATTTTTCTCCCACTCTACCTAGAATCTCCAATTTTGATCCCTTTCTGAGTGGTTGGCAGTGGTAGCTGGGCACCATCTAGTTCTTCTGGTTTCAGGGTTGTATAGGCTGAGGTTCTCATGGTCCATTAGCCCCGTGGACCAATTATTTCCATGTGTCTTTGATTTTCTTCACTCTTCTTTGCTCTGCACAGGGAAAGACCAATAAATGGATATTAGATGGCCACTTTTAAGAGCTTTTAAGACCCCAGTCATAGTAGGATATAGAACAATGTTTTGGTGTACTATGTTGTGCCAATTGAGCTTGATGTCCATGCCCCCAAGCCATCAGGCCCAAAGACTCACTCTCTCAATGTTCTTAGTTGTGCCTAAGAAGTTATCCTAACTTTGTCCTCTGTTAACTCTATAATGCATGTGGATATTTTTATAACTCAAAAACTCACTGCCATTGAGTTGGATCCAACTCATAGTGCTCCCTCTGGGTTTCTGAGGCAGTATCACTAGGAAGTAGATTGACCAACCTTCCTTCTGAGGAGTGGCTTGTGGATGTGAATAGCCAGTCTTCTGGTTAGCAGTCAAATGCCTTAAGCACTATGCCACCAGAGCTCCCAGACATTTTTATAGTACGTTCAAATATACATGTAGGAATATCTGCCAAAGCTATGTATGGTCATGGATACATTCCAGTCACCTACTCATACCTGATGTTCTTGCCTGTCTACCTCCCTCCACCCACAGATTAGTGTCTACTATTACTGATAATGCACTATTGTGGGTGAAATACTATTTACCTTCATTGTCTGTACCTCTGTGCATCTCTCTGTGTCTTTTTTTTTCCTTAGTGATATTGTGCTGATCACAGGCTTTTATTATATTGTGTTTCTCTCTTCACCCAAATCAACCCGTCTTTTAGTTATCAAGCAATTTGACTGTGCATTGTTGATTGTTGTTGTTAATTATAGTTTTATTGGCACCAACTCATTGTGACTTTATGTAAAAGAGAAGAAAACATTGCCTAGTCCTCCACCATTCTTACAATCATTGATACATTTGATCCTATAGTTGCAACTATTATGTCAGTCCATTTATGGAGGGTTTCTCTCATTTTACTGACCCTCAACCTTACCAAGCATGATTAACACCTGAGTAATCACTTAAATTAGGCAACACACATGTAACACCACTAATATACTGAAACATTTTAACCATAAACACTGGCATCATACAAGTGATGTTTTAGGCATCTTGAAGATGATTTTAGGCACTTCATGTCTGAGGCCACCAATTCTGTTGCTCTTGGAGGCAAGCCTTTATCACTTTCCACTTTTGTCTTCCTGGAAGATAAATCTTTGGACAAAATCCAGATTCCTTTCCTATTGAGTCATGGGCCTGGCCTGGCTGCAACCTGTAAGCATTAGACACAACTTAGAGACTTCCCACTGCCCACTAAGTTCTGCAATTACTCCCAAATTTCTATTTTGGGCACACCTCAACCTAACTTTTCTTGTGAGGTCTTTCCCTTACTCCTCTCTCTGTCTTGAGCACATTCTTCTCACAGACACCCAAAGATGAAGCTCCTTCAACTTTTGATCTCTCTGTTCACTTGTTATTCCTATTCTTAATTTTCTTCACTCTCTCTCAAGTGGCCTGGCTTTATTTTCTTCATGTTTCTGTGGTTTGTGGATTTGGTGAGCTGATAGTTCTCTGCTTTCCTGACTAGCATGTAAGCACTGTGACAGCAGGAACTACGTATTCACACTGCCCAGGACAGTGCCAAATTCAGATCTGGCACTCAGGAAAGTTTGTTGAGTAAATGAAAGAATACATACGTATAAGAGACTGGAGAACAGATTTCCCTAGATATCCATGTCAACTTGCGATATCATGGGAAGAAGACTTATAACTTTAGAATAGGGATCTTTTGTTTAAACTCTAGAAAGTATGATGAACTTCTAAAAAGAGGGGAGTTTTGGGTGTTAGGCTCTAAAAGCTGTTTTATTTGCTTTTATCATTGGCAATCTTGTTTAGTTGTAATTCACTTCTGATAATGGTGATTTAATAATACAAGATTTAAATCTGCTTTCTGAATCATCAAAGAAAATTAGATTCTCTTTAACACAAAACCCATGTTATATGTGTTTCCTAATGATTTGAAAATCTGTGAGTCTCTATTAATCAGGCAACTTGATTAACTAAAGAAGGATTTTTTCTGGCCTAGCAGGATAACACTGGTTTACTATAATGTGATAAATCAAAGGCAGCAAGTCTGTTAAAATGTCTGGAAGGGAGCAGGAAGTAAATATATTTTACTTATATGAGTTACTATTGTTAGCTGCCATTGAATCAGCTCTGACTCATGGCAAGCTTATATATAACAGAAGTAAACAAGGCCCTGTCCTGCACCATCCTCACAATTGCTGGTGTGTTTGAGCCCATTCTTGCAAACAGGTCATGTCAATCCATTTCATTGAGCATTTCTTTTGTTTTTGTATACCACAGACTTTACCAAACATGATGTCTTTTCTACTTATTGATCTTTTCTGATGACATGTCCAAAGTAAACAAAACTAAATTTTGTTGCCATCCTGGTTTCTATGAAGCCTTTTGACTATATTTTTTTCCAAGAATGACACTATTCATGGATTGGTATAAAAGCTAATAATGTGAAAATTTGAGACAATCCCACCCCCACAAAAACAATTACCAATCAAAATGTTCATCAGTCATTTACCACATGTATCATGTCCTGTACAAGCCTGTAAAAGACTATAAAATTGAAGATCAAAACTCAGTGGTTTGCTACCACATCACCTCTACCTTGGTTTTCTTCTTTCCTCTGATGAATTGCCAGAGAGGAGTCCTCAAAAGAGCTTCACCTGGAAAGAATGGGTTTAGGTGACAGGACCCTGTAGATTTCATCACAGACTTTTTGGAAGGAAGAGAGCAAACTGTTCCAGGGTGTCCAGAAATATCTTTGTGAGTGGTAAGTCTATCAAAAACATTTTTTAGTTCTAAGTTCTAAAAATTAGAATACAGAAGCTATGATCTGTGCAATGGGCTGGCTGGTACCATATAGACAACAAGTATACAGGATCAAGCAGCCCTGACAATTGGCTCTTTTTTTTTTTTTTTTTTGCTCCATAATAGCAGCATAAGCCTTATATGTCTTTGAAATGATATTGCATGATATATCCATGTATACAGAGTGAATTCCTAATAATTCTTAATAACTCCAAATCACTGCAGCAGGTTTCTTTATATGTAGGGTAAAGAGAACATATGGGATATAATAATGAGTTTTAGACCCAATGCACTTAGGGTAGAGGAAGTTAATAACCGCAGGCAAGAAGACATTAGGAAAAAAAAAAAAAAAAACACTTCTAATCAGAATAATAAAGAAGACTTCAGCTCAGAAAGTCCAGGATGGGAAATGAAAAATGGAGAAAGGGATGAAAAGGAAACAGCTTATCCCCCTCATAATAGAAACATAAAACAAATTTTTAAAAAGTGCAACCTCATTAAAGACTTGCTACTTAGTGACATATTGCATTGAGCAAATCTGTTGCAAAAGACCTGTTTAAAGGGCTGAAGAGCAAAGATATCTCTTTGAAGACTAAGCTGTGCCTAACCCAAGTCATGGTATTTTCAATCTGGTGGTAGTGCCTAATACATTTGACTGCTAACCAGAAGGCTGGTGGTTCATACCCACCAGCCACTCCTTGGAAGGAGAGTTGGGCAATCTACTTCCATAGTGATACTGCCTCAGAAACCCAAGGAGGGGTCATTATGAGTTGGATCAGACTTGATGGCAGTGAGTTTTTTTTTTTTTTCCATATGCGTGTGAGAGCTGGACAATAAATAAGGAAAACCGAAGAAGAGTTGATGCTTTTGAGTTGTGGTATTGGTGAAGAATACTGAAAGTACCAGGGACTGTCAGAAGAACTAACAATCTGTCTGGAAGAAGTGAAGCTAGAATGCTCCTTGGAAGGGAGAATGGCCAGACTTTGTCTCACCTACTTTGGTCATGTTGTCAGAAAGGACCATTCCCTGGAGAAGGATATTGCGCTTGGTGAAGTGGAGGGTCAACAAAAATGGGGAAGACTCTCAACACAGTGGTTGCAATGATGGCCTCAGGTATAGCAAGGATTGTAGGGCTGGCACAGGACCGGGGAGTGTTTTGTTCTGTTGTACATAGGGTCGCTGAGTTGGAGTCGACTAGACGGCATCTAACAACAACGACAACAACAGCTTAGTGATGAGACTAAACAATTCTCTTCATATTAATGCCATTCATTGCCCCTCTGTTGCCCTCTGCTTTGGACTCAGTTGTGTCCCCCCAACTTCTCCTAAAATGTGTGTTGGAATCCTAACCTTTATACTGTGGTGTAATCCTGTTTGGGAATAGAGTTTTCTTTTTTATGATAATTCAGACATATCAGTGTAAGGTGTGTCCTAAAACTTGTCATTTCTGAGTTATAAAAAGAATAGATTAGACATAGATGTAGCCCAACGACAGAAGGAGAGATGTTATGTGAAGATAGCCAAGGAATCCAGGAATGCCAATGCTACAGAAGCTGAGACAAAGATCTTCCTCCAGAGCCAGCAGAACTTCCCCTCTATCTGGTGCCCTGAATTCGAACTTTTAGCTTCCTGAATGGTGGGCAAATTAAATTCTGTTCTTTAAAGCCACCCAGTTGTGGTATTTTTTTTTTACAGCAGCAATAGGAAACTAAGACATCCATCTATTTCCACACACACTAACTTAATCCCCTATGATTTGGAGAGGGAGGTAGCTTGAACCTGGAAACATGACTTTGCAAAGATCTTAATATTAAAATTTGTGTATGTGCATGTGTATGGCAAAGGCTCTGGTCTTCTATTCATAGGCCCTGGGGTCATCTGACCACAGTCTGGGTGCACACACACACATACATACGTACACACACACAAACATTTACATATATGTATATTTCTATTTACATATATTTATAAATGTTATATGTATAATATTTGTTATTTGTATTCATATATTGTGACCTTAGTTCCATGCTCCAATACTGCTTGAATTTCTTTTCCTTTAGGAAAGCATTTTGGAAATACAAATTTTTCAAATTATTTCTTGGTATTTTGACAGGAGCAGTTTGATAATCCTGGTTCTGTGGAATTTATCAGTCTCATATGTTTATGTACCTGCCATTTGTACAGACAAAGGTCCTATAGAAGGATTATATCATATTTTATTCTACTTAGGCATAGCATACACATCCGAGCTATTCATTTTGCTATGCCCATCTTATACACAAAACTTAAATTGTTGAGGTTCAGGATGAAAGGGACTTTGAGTTCTTGTGCAAGTAGCAACTTCAAGTGCTCACTCATATTTGACTCTCTTTTCTGGCACACAGAATATCATATGCTCTGGATCCTTTGCAGTTAGGCAAGGCCATGTGACTATGTTTAACCAATAGGCTGGGTGAGGAGACAAGAAATTCAAGTCATGTCTAGGCTGTAATGAGAAACTGACCCCATTTTCGATGTTTGACTATTGACAGCTTTTAAGGCTTCCCTTTCCCTCCTCCCTTTCTGCCTCACATCTGAGCAAGCTGATAAGAAAGTCCAGAGTTCCCTCCTTTGGTGCCTGTGGGAGATTCAAAACACACAAGATCCTGACTGTGCCAGGAACTTTCATCACAGCCCCACCAGTAACCACAATAAAATCCCAAACCAGTCTTCTTTCCATGTTCTCTCCAGCCATTTGGAACCTGCCTGATAGGTCTGCCTCGTTCCCCCCAGACTCTTAAATTACATAAATTTTATTACTTGTACTTTCATACCCTCTTGGCATGTGTATAGGGTCATTAGTCTTGAAGTCTGAACCAAATTTTGTCTGATGGTCCCTCTTGCTTTTGCAGGGTGACCATAACAGAGTCTGTGACATTTAAGAGCAAATGTGAGTTGTTCATGGGCTCTCTCACCCTGCCTAGTAACCCAGGAAACCAAGCTTTGAGAAAACAGCATCACATATGTCGGCAGTAGCTTAGATCACTGAGCATGGAGGATGGCTGCCCCGCAGGGTCCCCACATTCATATCAGAATATGCCTCAGGAAGAAAGAAACCATTGTCTTTTAAGGATTTCTTTCTTTCTTTCCTTTTTTTTTTTTTTTCTTTTTAACTGAAAGCAGTTTCATATTCCCCTGGCTAATACATTCACCAATTCCAATTGTTTGAAAGTTATAATATGGAGTTTTGTTTTGGGTAGAACTGTGAAGAGAAAGACAGCCTTAAGGCAAAGAGTTTCATGTTTGGCTAGTCATATTGACAATTGTTTTTGTTGTTGTTATGTGCTATCGAGTTGAACCCGACTTATAGTGACCCCTCCTTGTGTTTCCAAGATGGTATCACTACGGCAGTAGATGGCCCAAACTTCCTTCCGAGGAGTGGCAAGAGGGAAATAGTATCCTCTATGTAGTTTCCAACTCTGAACACTAGCCTAGTGGTTTTTGTGAGGATGAAAAATTACTGAACAGTGTGGTAGCTACTAGCAGGTGTGTATACTAAGGACCCAAAAAGTGGCTAGTGCAACTAAGAAACTGAATTTTTTTAATTTTAATTAGTTTATTTAAACAGTCAAATGTAGCTAATAGCTATCATAATGAACAATGCAATAGAACCCATACTCTATTCAGATGCATATCTGGACTTGTTGTTTGCTGTCAAGGTAAATTGTTGACATATTTTGGACTTAGTGTGGCCGAAAAAAAAAAAATGCACCTGGATCCTGAGGAGTATATTTAACAAGTCTTTCTACCCTTTCAAAAATTATTATTAAAATTAAATATTTATAACATAATTCTTTCATAAGTGTGGTCTATTTATTGAGAATGTAGTGTAAGGTAAGTTGGTGTAGTAGTATATTGTGGATGCTGTTAAGTGCCATCAAGTCAGTTTTCACTCCTAGAGACCCCAAGCACAACAGAAGGTAACATTGCCCAGTCCTGCACCATTCTCATAATCGTTCCATGTTTGTGCTCATCGTTGTAGCCACTGTGTCACTCATCTTGTTGAATGTGTTCCTCCTTTTTGCTGACCACCCATTTTATCAAGCATGATGTCTTTATCCAGGGACTGACCCCTCCTGATAAACATGTCAAAAGTATGAGAATTCCAACTGTACTTTGTCCAAGACAGATTTGTTCTTTTTTCTAGCAGTCCATGGTACATTTATTATTTTTCACTGACAGGAAAATTCAAATGAATCAATTATTCTGGGGCTTCCTTATTTATTGTCCAGCTTTCACATGCATATGAGGCTATTGAAAAGATAATGAGTTGGGTCAGGTGCACTTTAATCTTCAAAGTGACATCTTTGCGCTTTAACACTTTAAAGAGGTCTTTTGCAACAAATTTGTCCAATGTAATATGTCATTTGATTTATTGACTGCTGCTTCCATGTAGTAGTATTATGCTTCTAAAATTGAGTAAAAACTATTGAAAGTAATAATTATTAAATGAGAGTTCTATTATGGCAAGATATTATATCCCCTGTACAAGTTGTCTTGATTTGAAGATTTACCTAAAAGCAGATACAGAGGCAAGGATTTGGGTGGAAGTGTCTTACTTGGTAGGTAATCAGAGGAAATACAATAAAAAAACAAGGAAGTGAGACAAGGAAAGAAAGAAGATAATGATGGGTGCATTAATCAGAGAGCTGCTGCTTTGGGCAACTGGGGTTCAATCACGTAGAGAAATGGTGTACATTATACTTTATAAGTGTTTCCCCAAGAAGTGATGAAAAAGGCATATTTATTCACCTACTTCTATCCTTGATTGGTTGAGCATTGATCCTGGCTAGGGCGTAGGATGACATTAACATCCCAGCACTTCCAGATTCTTTAGCCAGATTTATTCCTTTGCCAGAGGAAAAACCTCAGAGAGAGAGAGAGAGAGAGAGAGAGAGAGACAGATATAGATGCTTGAGGTGTGTCCTCCAGAGTTGCAGATAATCTCAGAATAGGTTAGGGATATATCATCAGGTTACCAAAAGTATCTGTAAACTTTACAAGAATATCCTAAAACCCACCCTTGGTCCCAATATAGGGTGTGGTCTACATTATATACAAATCCCTAAGCAGAATCTGGGAGCTCTGGTAGTATAGTGGCTAAGGCACTTGACTGCTAACCAGAAGGCTGATGGTTCAAACCCACCAGTCACTCCTCGGAAGGAAGATGGGGCAATCTACTTCCATAGTGATACTGCCTCAGAAAGCCAAGGTGGGGTCGCTATGAGTCAGATCCAACTCGATGGCACGTAACAACAACAACAACCACCAGAATCTGAGAAAAATGTTAAATAAGAGGTTCTTTTCCCCTCCTTTATTTCAGAGTCTCAATATCCAGTTGACTTCATCGCTGTTTCTTTTTTGCCTCTCTTCCTTCCAACTGAGGCCCAAAGTCTTCAGGCTGTCCTGGAGTAGCTGCAATTACCTCATTCCTCAGGAAGATAGTGTATGGTGCTTCATTTATACTTGTCCTTTCTAAATGATCCATGCTCCAGCTCATTTCCTCCATCAAAACACTGCTTTACCAATTCTTATTGTTGTAGGACTCTGTTTTTAGTTGTGAGAAAAGGCACAATTTACTAAAAGCATATGTGGTCAATTATATTCCTCAAGAACTTTGTTCTAGAAAATCTAACTACAGAAAAATATATAAATGGTGGGATTTCGTCCATTGGGCAGGTCAATGGGAACACTGTTTGCAAAAGATTTGAAACATGTATTGTCTATTTTCTACCCAATAGCCACCCCTGTTATGAATTGAATTGTGTTCCCCTAAAATTTGTATTTTAAAAGTTTTTAAAATTTTTATTGTGATTTCAGTGTAGGTTTATAGAGCAAACCAGTTTTCAGTTCAACAATTTGTACACATTTTGTTGCCTGGCATTGATTGTAATTCCTACAATGTAACAGCACTCATCCCCTTCCTCCCTGTGGTTCTCATTTATATTCCTCCTCCTTTCCTACCT
Organism: Orycteropus afer afer; assembly: GCF_000298275.1. Taxonomy (NCBI): domain Eukaryota; kingdom Metazoa; phylum Chordata; class Mammalia; order Tubulidentata; family Orycteropodidae; genus Orycteropus; species Orycteropus afer. The sequence continues at coordinate 2,894,470 of NW_006921895.1, forward strand.
TGTTAATTTTGTTCCTGGGCAAATGCTGCCTTTTTGGTCTTGAATTGTTCAAAGGAATGTGTACCTCTCTGGTGTAATTGTTCACCTTATAAACCTGTCTATTGTTTGGCTGAAAGTTGGGTCAGGAGTCAGTTCAGTTAAGAGTCTTGAAAGGTGACTAAGGCCTATAGTCTCAGGGATTCTACCAGTCTGTATCCCACCAGACAGCCAGGACTTTCTTTTTTTTATGATTTTGAGTTTTGTCCCACATTTTTTCTCCCCCTCTATCCCAGACCTTCTAATGTGATCTCTTTCGGAGCAGTCAGTAGTGGTAACTGGGCACCATCTAGTTCTAATCTCATGGTCCTGGAGGCTGAAGTCTGTATGGTTCATTAGTCCTTTGGACTAATTGTTTCCATGTGTCTTTGATTTTTCTCACTTTTCTTTGCTCCGGATGGGGATGGGGAGACATTGATAGTTGCACCTTAGATGGCTGCTCACAAGCTTTTAAGACCACAGTTGAAATTTGTAAAGTAGGATACAGAACATTTTTGTTTTTGAGGACTACTTGGTGCCAGTTGACCTTAATGCCCCCTGAGACTACAATCCTAAACTCCTAGCCTGGTGACTCATTCCTTTGAAGTGATTAAATTCTTAGTTAGGCTAAGAAGTTTTCATAACTTTGTCCCTGTACATTCTACTATATTCATGGATATATTTGCAGCATATATAGATACATAAATAGTAATGCCCCCTCAAACTGTGTGTGTGTGTGTATTCATGGATATAGTCCCATTTGTCTTCCTACACCGTTTAGCTTCCATATTTATCTATGCATCTACTTATAGATAATTGTTCATACAGGATTGGAATTGCTGGATCATATTGTATTTCTATTTCCTAGTCTTTAAAGAAATCATTTTACTATTTTACAGTCCCACTAGTAGTGTATGAGCATTCTGGTCTCTCTTCAACCTCTCCTCAACAGTTGTTTACTGTTTTTATGAACTTTGCTATTAATGCTTTTGTGAGATAATATCTCATTGTTGTTTTGATATTCATCTCTCAATGGCTAATGATCATGAGGATTTCTTCATGTTTATGTTGGCTGCCTAAATGTCTTCTTTGATGAAATGTCTGTTCACATCTCTGCCTATTTTTAATTGGATTTTCAATCTTTTTATTATTGACATTTTGAACTTTTCTATATGTTTGATATACCATTGCTAAAAATTTCTTCCCAGTCTGCGGGTTCCCTTTTTATACTTTTGGTGAAGTCTTCTGATGCACATAAGTGTGTAAATTTTAGAAGGTCCCATACGTCTAGTTTGTCTTTTTTTTTTTTTTT
>NW_006921895.1:2897341-2899271 GCF_000298275.1 Orycteropus afer afer
ATAGTATTCCATTGTGTGTATGTACTATAGTTTGGATATCCATTCCTCAGTTGATGGACACCTAGGTTGTTTCCATCTTTTGGCTATTGTAAACTAGTTTGTCTTTTGCTGTTTGTACTTTTTACTTATGTTTTACAGTGTTTTTTTTTTTGCCACATATTAAAGCCTCTAATTTGTCCCTATTTTTCTTTGATCATCTTATTATTTTAGGTTTTATATTGAGATCTTTGATTCATCTTGAGTTAGTTTTCATATATGGTGTGAGTTATGGATGCTGTTTCTTTTATCTGGAAATAGATATCCAGTTTTTCCAACACCATTTGTTAAAAAGACTATCTCTTCTCCATTAGATGGGTTTCAGCCCTTTGTAAAACATCAGCTGTCCTCCATGGGTGGATCAATTAATTTCTGGGCACTCAATTCTGTTTCATTTGTCTATTTATTTGTCATTGTACCAGTTTCTTTTGACCACTGTGGTTGTGTAGTAGGTTTTGAGATCAGGGAGTGAGGCCTTCTACTGTCTTCTTCTTTAGTAGTGCTTTGCTTATCTGGGTCTCTTTCTTTTTTATATAAAGTTGGTGATTAATTTTTCCATCTTTTTAAAAAATGATGATGGAATGTGGATTGGGATTGCATTATATCTTTGGATCACTTAGGGTAGTATTGACATTTTCACAATATTAACTCTTCTTATCCATGAGCACGGTATATTCTTCCATTTATGTAGGTCTCTTTTAGTTTCTTATAGTAATCTTTTGTATGTTTCTTGTATAGGTCTTTCACATCCCTGTTAAGATTTATTCTTAAGTATTTCTTTTGCATGGCTATTTTAAATGATATTATTTTCTTCATTTTCTTTTCAGAGTTCTGTTTATTAGAATGAAGAATACTACCAATTTTTGTATGTTAAGTTTGTGCTCTACCTGTGTGCTGAATCCTTCTATACATTCCCATAGTTTTATTCTTGAGTCTATGGGATTTTCTATGTCTAGGATCATATAATCTATGAATAGAGATAGTTTTAATTCTTCTTTGCCAACTTGGATGCCATTTATATCTCTTTCTTGCCTTATTACTCTCGCTCACACTTGCAATACAATGTTGAATGTTGTTTCGGACTTGCAATACAATGTTGAATGTTGTTGTTGTTGTTGCTAGGTGCCATTGAGTCATCTCTGACTCATAGCAACCTTATACACAGCAGAACAAAACACGGACTGGTCCTGAGCCAGCTCCACGATTCTTGCTACACTTGAGCCATCGCCACCACCACTGTGTCAATCCACCTCCTTGAGGGCCTTCCCCTCTTTCATCGACCCTCCACCTTACCAAGCATGACATCCTTCTCCAGGGAATGGTCCCTTCTGACAACATGATCAAAGTAAATGAGACAAAGTCTGGCTATTCTCTCCTCCAAGGAGCATTCTGGCTGCACTTCCTCCAGGACAGACCTGTTAGTTCTTTTAGCAGTCCACAGAACTTTCAGCATCCTTTGCCAACATCACAGTTCAATAGCATCAACTCTTCTTTGGTCTTCCTTATTCATTGTCCAGCTCTCACATGCATATGAGGTGATTAAAAATAACATGTCTTCTGTCAGGTGCACCTTAGTCCTCAAGAAGACATCTTTGCTCTTCAGCACTTGAAAGAAGTCCTTTGCAGCCGATTTGCCCAGTGCTATACGTCATCTGATGTCCTGACTGCTGCTTCCATTGGCATTGATTGTAGAATGAAGCAATGTGAAGTCTTTGACGATTTCAGTCTTTTCTCCATTTATCGTAATGCTGCTTATGAGTCCAGTTGTGAGGATTTTAGTTTTCTTTATATTGAGATGCAATCCATACTGCAGACTATATTCTTCAATCTTCATCAGTAAGTACTTCAAGTCATCCTCACTTTCAGCAAGCAAAGTTGTGTTGTCAGCATATTG
>NW_006921895.1:2899406-2914049 GCF_000298275.1 Orycteropus afer afer
AACTTCTAGGTTATTTGCTCAGTATACAGATTGAATAAGTATGGTGAAAGGATACAACCCTGACACACTCCCTTCTTGATTTTAAACCATGCAGTGTTCCCTTTTTCTGTTTGAAAGACAGCCTTCTTGTCTATGTATAGGTTCCTCATGAGTACAATTAAGTGTTCTGGAATTCCCATTCTTCTCCATGTTTTCCACAATTTTTTATGATCCACACAATCAAATGCTTTTATATAATCAATAAAACACAAGAAAACATCTTTCTGGTATTCTTTACTTTGAGCCAAGGTCCACCTGACACCAGCAATGATATCCCTTGTTTCACGTCCTCTTCTGTATCCAGCCTGAACCTCAGGAAATGTTCTCTGTCAATACACGGCTGCAACCATTTTTGAATTTTCTTCAGTAAGATTTTACTTGCATGTGATATTAATGATATTGTTTGATAATTTCCACATTGTGTGGGAGCACCTTTCTTTGGAATGGGTACAAATATGGATCTCTTCCAGTCAGTTAGCCAGGTAGCTGTCTTCCAAATCTCTTGGCATAACTGAGTGAATGCCTTCAGTGGGGCATCCATATGTTGAAACATCTCAATGAGTAGTCTATCAATTCCTGGAGCCTTGTTCCTCGCCAATTCCCTCAGTGCAGCTTCGACCTCTTCCCTCAATACCATTGGTTCTTGAACATATGTCCTCCTGAAATGGACAAAGATCGACCAGTTCTTTTTGGTATAGTGACTCTGTGTATTTCTTCCATCTTCTTCTGATGCTTCCTGCATTGTTCAATGTTTTGCCACTGAATCTTTCAATATTGCATCTCAAGGCTTATTTTTTTCCCTCAGTTCTTTCAGCTTGAGAAATGCTGAGTGTGTTCTTCCCTTTTGGTTTTCTAACTCCAGGTCTTTGCACATGTCATTATAGTAATTGGCTTTGTCTGCCTGAGTGCTCTTTGAACTCTTCTGTTCAGCTCTTTTATCTTGACAGTTCTTTCATTTGCTTTAGCTACTGTTCGCTCAAGGGAAAGTTTCAACATCTCGTCTGACATCCCATTTTGGACTTTTTTTTCTTTCTCATCTTTTTAATGACCTCTTGGTTTCTTCATGGATAATGCTCTTGACATCATCCTACAATTCTTCTGTTTTTTGGTCTTTGGTGTTCAATGCATCAAATCTATGCTTCAGATGGTCTCTAAATTCAGGAGGGATATATTCAAGATTAGAGTTTGGCTCTTGTGGCCTTGTTTTAATTGTCTTCAACTTCAAGTTGAACTTGCATATGAGCAGTTGATGGTCTGTTCCACAATCAGCTCCTGGCCTTGTTTTGACTGAAGACATTAAGCTTTTCCATTGCCTCTTGTCACAGATGTAGTCAATATGATTCCTGTGTATTCCATCTGGTGAAGTCCACATGTACAAGTGCCATTTGTGTTGTTGAAAAAAGGTATTTGCAATGAATAAGTCAGTGGTCTTGCAAAATTCTATCATGTGATCTCCAGCATTATTTCTCTTATCTAGGCCAAATTTTCCAACTACTGGTGATTCTTTTTTGTTTCCAACTTTTGCATTCCAATCACCAATGATAAGCAACACATCTTGCTTGCATGTTCAGTCAATTTCAGACTGAGAGTTGAGAAAAACCTTCAATTTCCTCATCTTTGGCTTTGGTGGTTGGCACATAGTTTTGAATAATAGTCATATTGACTGGTCTTCTTTGTAGGCATATGGATATTATGCTATCACTGACAGCATTGTACTTCAGGACAGATCTTGAAACATCTTTTGTGATGATGAATGCCACGCCATTCTTCTTCAATTTGTCATTCTCAGCATAGTAGATCTTATGGTTGTCTGATTCAAAATGGCCAAAACTGGTCCATTTCAGCTCACTAATGCCGAGGATATCAATCTTTATGTGTTCCATTTCATTTTTGACAACTTCCAATTATACTAGATTCATACTTTGTACATTGCATGTTCCGATTATTAATGGATGTTTGCAGCTCTTCCTTCTCAATTTGAGTCCTACCACATCAGCACATGGAGGTCCTGAAAGACTTCTTTTATCCATATCATTAAGGTTGGTTCTACTCTGATGAGGCAGCTCTTTCCCAATCCTATTTGGATTACCTTCCAACCCAAGGGGCTAGTCTTATGCACTGTGTTGGACTATGTTTCCAAGCTATTCATAAAGTTGCCCAGTAATGTATCATACAGTGTTTCTTTGCTATTCATAATGTTTTCCCTGGCCAGTTTTTAAGAAGTGGATGTCCTCCTCCTTCTTTCTAGTCTGTGTTAGTCTGTAAGCTAGGTTGAAACCTGTGCACCATGTGCAACTCTGTTGGTGTCTGAAACACCAGTGGCACAACCTCAAGCCTCACAGCAATGTACAGGCCTCACAGGATGACAAACTGACAGACAAATTTGTCTCCCTTAGCTGTTGGAAACCTCTACACCCTCCTCTTACCTAATTACTACCTGAAACATGCCACTCTGTGGTCCCTGAGGCCATTCCTGGTCCCTCCTTTTCTGGCTCTAGGGGGCTTTGGGCCTGCCTTGCCTCCCGCCCCTTTTACCTGGATATCCTGCCACTCCTGAGGTCCCTGAGGCCACTCCTGGTCCCTCCCTTTCCTGGCTCAGTCTACATGGTGAGCAAATAATCCAAAAATCTGGAATATATAAAGAATGTGGCATCAGGATTGGAGGAAGACTCATTAACAATCTGATATGCAAATGCACAACCTTACTTGCAGAAAGAAGATAATTTGAAGCTCTGTGGAATATCAAAGACTATAGTTTTCAGTATGGATTACACCTCAACATAAAGAAAACAAAAATACTATGAACTGAATTATATTAGTTATCTAACTAAAAAAACAAAAACAAACAACAAAAAAAAACTCACTGCCATTGAGTCGATTCCCAACTCTTAGTGACCCTCTTTGGGTTTCCAAGGCCTTGGAAAACTTGGAAATCTTTATGGAAGTAGATTGCCTAATCTTCCTTTCCAGAGTAGTTGGTGAGTTTGAACTGCCAACCTTCTGGTTAGCAGTCGATGCCTTAGGCACTATGCCACCAGAGCTCCTTTTAGTTATCTAGTGCTGCTATAAAACAGAAATTTATTGTTTCACAGTTTAGAAGGATAGAAGTCCAAATTCAGGGATCCAGCTCCAGGGGAAGTCTTTCTCTCTATATTGGGTCTGGAGGAAATGTGGAATAGGAGTGATGATAAAGGGCATACTTGTCTGTGTCCCATTCACAAGGGAAAGCTTTCAATATCTCTCTACTGAGACTAATAGTGGCAGTTGGTTTTACCTATATGCCCTTCATTATGCTGAATATTTTTATCAGGAATGTGTATTGGATTTTGTCAAATGTCTTTTCTGCATTGATGGATATGATCATGTTTTTCTAATGTTGAATCATCCTTGAAAGCCTTGTATGAATCCTACTTGGTCATGATGTATTATTTTTTAACATGTATTGGATTCTAGTGGCTAGGATTTTGTTGAAGATTTTGGCATTTGTGCTCTTGTGGGATATTGGATATTGTAATTTTTTTGTTTAATATTTATTTACTAATATCTTTGCCTGGTTTTGGTTTCATGGTTAGGCTTGCTTATAGAATAAATTTGAGAATATGCCCTCTTTTTCTGTGTTCTGGAATAGTTTGAGTAGAATTGGTGTCAATTCTTCTCTGAATATTTGACAGATTTGACCAGTAAAGCCATCAGGACTAGGATTTTTTTTTTTTTTTTTTAATTACCAGTTCAATTTCTTCTTGTGTTTTAGGGTTGTTATTGTTTTCTACCTCAATCTGTGTATTAGTTTAGGTGGATAATGTGTTTCTAGAATTTTTTCCATTTCTTCTAGGTTTTCAAATTGTCAGACTATACTTCTTCATATTATCCTTTTCCATCTCAGTTGGCTCTGGTGTGAAATAACCCATTTTATTTCTTGTTCATTATTTGAATTACCTCCTTTACCCTTGTTAGATTTTCCACTGGTTTGCCAATTTTATTAATCCTTTCAAAGAACTACTTCTAGTCTTCTTGATTCTGTCTATCATTTTTCTGTTTCATGTATTTCTGCTCTAATCTTTATTATTTCATTTCTTCTGGTAACTGTTGGCTTCATTTGCTTTTATTTTTCTAATTGTTGGACATGTTGTGTTGACTTTGGCTTTTTGTTATTTTTTGATGTGTGTATTTATTGCTATAAATTGTCCTCTGTGTACTGCTTTTGATGTATCCCAAAGGTTTTGATGTTTGTGTTTTCATTCCTGTTTGATTCGAGGAATATTTTTAAATTTAATTTTTATTTCTCGTATTATTTAGTAGTTTTAAAGCAGATGTTATTCAGTTTCCATGTATTTCATTTATTTTCCTTGTTGAGCCTGTTGTGGATTTCTCATCTTATACCATTTTCATATGAGAAGATATATTGCAGTATTTTGATATTATTAAATTTATTGAGACTTGCTTTATGATCTAACAAATTTTCTACTCTGGAGAATGTTGAGTGTGCACTAGAAAAGAATGTACATTGTGCTGTTGTTGAGTGGAGTGTTCTGTTTATGTCTATGAGGTCAAGTAGATTGATTGGGTTGTTTAGTTGTTCTGTGGTTGTTGAATTTTTTTTCTAGTTGCTCTGTCCTTCATCAAGAGTCATATATTAAAGTCTCCTACTATTAGTGAGCCACCATTCATCTGTAATTTTGTCATAATGTGGTGGCTTCTTTGTTGCTGTGAGGCCAGAGGCTATGCCACCTGTGTTTCAAATACCAGCAGGTTCACCCATGGTGGACAGGTATCAGAGGAGCTTCCAGACTAAGACAGACTCAAAGAAAGAAGGAGCCATCCATTTCTCAAACAATTGGCCAGTGAAAACCTTATGAATTGCAGTGAAACATTGATATATTACTGGAAAACTTTATAAATAACCCTGAAACATTGTCTGTTATAGTGCTGGAAAATGAATCCCTCAGGTCAGAAGGCACTCAAAATACGACTGCAGAAGAGATACTTTCTCAGAGTAGAATCAAACTTAATGATATAGATGGAGTAAAGCTTTCAGGATTTCCCTTTGCTGATGAGGCATGACTCAAAATGGGAAGAAAGAACTGCAAACATCAATTAATAATCAGAATGTGGAATGTACAATGTGTGAATCTAGGAAAACTGGAAGTTGTCAAAAATGAAATGGAACACAGAAAGATTGATATCCTAGGCATTAGTGTGCTGAAATGGACAGGTGTTGGCCATTTTGAATCAGACAACCATATGATCTACTATGCTTGGAATGACAAATTGAAAAGGAATGGCATGCCATTCATTGTCACAAAGAATATTCTAAGATCTATCCTGAAGTACAGTGCTGTCAGTGCTAGGATAATATCCATATGTCTACAAGGAAATCCAGTTAACACTACTATTATTCAAATTTATGCATCAACCACTAAGGCCAAAGATGAGAAAATTGAAGATTTTTACCGACTCCTGCAGCTTGAAATTGACCAAATGTGAAATCAATATATATTGATTAGTATTGGTGATTGTAAACAAAGAAGAATTAGTGGTAGTTGGAAAATATGGCCTTGGTGACAGAAGTAATGCCGGAGATCACATGATAGAATTGTCAAGACCAATGACATATTAATTAAATACTTTTTTTCAACAACATAATGGTAGCTATATATGTGGACCTCACCATATGGAATACACAGGAATCAAATAGACTATATCTGTGGAAAGAGACAATGGAGAAACTCACTATCTTCAGCCAGAACAAGTCCAGGAGCTGACTATGGAACAGAGCATCCATTGCTCATACGCAAGTACAAGTTGAAGCTGAAAACAAAACAATTCCACAAGAGCCAAAATATAATTTGATTATATCCCACCTGAATTTAGAGACCATCTGAATAGATTTGATGTGTTGAACTCCAGTGACTGAAAAACATACGAATTGTGGGATGACATCAAGAACATCATCCATGAACAAAGCAAAAGGTCATTGAAATGACAGGAAAGGAAGAAAGGACAAAAATGGATGTCAGAAGAGATTCTGAAACTTGTCTTTGAATTGAGAGTCGCTAAAGCAAATGGAAGAATCAACAAGATAAAAGAGCCAAGCAGAAGATTTCAAAGAGCAGCTTGAGAAGACAAAGTCAATTATTATAATGAATGCGAAAAGACCTGGAGTTAGAAAACCAAAAGGAAACAACATGCTTAGCATTTCTCAAGCTGCCAGAACTGATGAAATAATCTTAGCCTTCAGTTGTAATATTGAAGGTTTCTATGGGCAAAATATTGTATGATGCAGAAAGCATCAAAAGAAGATAAAAGGAATATAAAGAATCAAAAAAAGGAATTGATCAATGTTCATATATTTCAAGAGGCAGAATATGCTCAAGAACCAATGGTAATGAAGGAAGAAGACAAAGTTGCACTGAAGGAACTGGGAAAAAAAAATAAGGCTGCAGGAATTGACTGAATACCCATTGAGATGTTTCCACAAATGGATGCTGCACGGGAGGTGCTTATTCATCTATGCCAAGAAATTTGGAAGACAGCCACCTGGCAGTGACTGGAAGAGATACATATTTGTCCCCATTCCAAAGAAAGGTGATTCAATAGAATGTGGAAATTGTCAAACAATATCATTAATATCACACACACATGTAACATTTTCCTGAAGATAATTCAAAAACATTGAAGCAGTATATTGCCCTTGAACTTCCAGAAACACAAGCTGGATTCAGAAGCCAAACTAAACCAAACTCATTGTCATCAAATTGATTCCAACCCATAGTGACCCCCTTTGGGTTTCTGAGGGGGTAAATCTTTACAGAAATAGATTGCCCAGTCTTCCTTCCGTGGAGTGCCTGGTCAGTTTGAACCATCAACCTTCTAGTTAGCAGTCAAATGCCTTAGGCACTATGCCACTAGAATTCTTTTGGACTCAGACAAGGATGAGGAATTAGGGATTTAGGGATATAATTGCTGATGTTAGATGGATCTTGACTGAAAGCAAAGAATACCAGAAAGACATTTATTTGACTATGCAAAAGCATTCAACTGTTGTGTTAGACTGGGTTCTTGTTCTGGTTACCTACTGCCACTCTGACAAGCATATACCACAAATGGGATGACCTTAACAGATAGGAGTTTATTCTCTCACAGTTTGGAAGCTTTAAAGTCCAAGTTCAAAGTGCCAGGCTCTAGGGGCTGAGTGAAAGCCTTCAACCTTAGGGTCCAGCTTTGCCTCCTGCTCCTGGCCCACTGGAGCTAGAGGCATTTCTTCACTCAGACAGCTGCTGGTTGCTGAGGCTGAGAAGCCCAAGGTTGACAAATATAAAGGCACAGTCCCGATTACCAAACCACATGGCAGGCCATTAACTTAAGTTCATTGTAAGTCCCAAGGTTGGCAGAGCATGGCAAGCTGCTGAACAATGACACGGCTACATGCAGGGTCCAAGCATGCCATAGGCAAGAGACTATCCCCAAGGCTTCTCCTTATATACAGTAAGCAGACCACATCCCAAAGGCAGCTATCTACCCAGCTGCTTGTGGTAGATCCCACCATGGAGTTGATTGCCAGTCTTATCATGGGGAATAACTACTACCAGCTGCCCAGACACTCAACAAGGCCCAGAAAAGTTGACATAAAAGCATAACCACCACAGTTCTCTAGAGAAACAAAGCCAGTAAAGCTTATATATATAGAGAAAGAGAAATTTATCTTAGGAAAATGGCTCACACACTTATAGCAGCTGGTAAGTCCCAAGTTCTTGGATCAAACGTCAAGGTGGAAGCTGATCTGGATCATTGGAACAACCACGTCACAATTACTTAAACCACACAGAATTGTGGTCCAGTCAAGTTGACATACAGCTCCAACTATTACAACTGTGTAGATCATCATAAATTATAGATAACATAGAGAAGAATGGGAATTCCATAACACTTAATTGTGCTCACAAGGAACCTGTACATAGACCAGGAGGCTGTCGTTTGAACAGAATAAGGGGATACTGCATGTTTTAAAATCAGGAAAGGTCTGTGTCAGGGTTGTAGTCTTCCTCAATACTTATTAAATCTGTATGCTGAGCAAATATTGTGAGAAATTGGAGTATATGAAAAAGAACATGGCATCAAAATTGGAGGAAGACTCATTAAGAACCTGAGACATGCAGAGACACAACATTGCTTGCTGTAAGTGAAGATGGCTTGAGGCACTTACTGATGAAAATTAAAAGATGATAGTCTTCAGTATGCATTACAGCTCAACATTAAGAAAAGAAAAATCCTCACGACTGGACCAATAAACAGCATCACAATAAATTGACAAAAGATTGAAGTTGTCAAAGATTTCATATTACTTGGTTCCACAATCGACACTGATGGAAACAGCAGTCAAGAAATCAGATTGCAGATGGAAAATCTGCTGCAAAAGACCTCTTCTAAGTGCTGAAGAGCAAAGATGTCTCTTTGAAGACTAAGGTGTGGGTTCTGGTTGCCTAGTGCTGCTCTGATAGGAATATACCACAAATGGGATGGTCTTAACAAAAAGGAGTTTATGGTCTTACAGTTTAGAGGGTAGAAGTCCAAGTTCAAAGGGCCAGGCTTTAGGGGCTGTGTGAAAGCCCCTCAGCCTTGGGCTATAGCTCTGCCTCTTGCTCCCAGCCCACTGAAACTAGAGGCTTTTCTACTCAGGCAGCTATGGGCTGCTGAGGCTAACAAGCCCGAGGTCGACAAATAAAAGGGCATAGTCTTGATGTTACCAAACCACAGGGCAGGCCATTAATTCAAGTCCATTGTAAGTCCCAAGGTCAGCAGAGTATAGCAGGCTACTGAAAAACAACACGGCTACATGCAGGGTCCAAGCTAGAGACCATTCTCAAAGCTGCTTCTTATACACAGGAAACAGACCACATACCCGAAGCAGATACTCTGCTGCTTGTGGTAGATCCCACCATGGAGTTGATTGCCAGTCTCATCATGGGGCATAACTACCACCAGCTGCCCAGCCACTCAACCAGGCCCAGCCAAGTTGACACACAAACATAACCACCACAGTGTGCCTAACACAAACCATGATATTTTCACTAGCCTCATATGCATGTGAAAGCTGGGTAATGAATAAGGAAGACTGAAGAAGAGTTGATGATTTTGAATTATGCTGTTGGTGAAAAATACTGAAAGTACCGTAGACTGCTAGAAGAATGAAAAATTTGTCCTGGAGGAAGTGCAGCCAGAATACTCCTTGGAAGAGAGAATATCCAGACTTCTCACCTACCTTGGTCATGTTGTCAGAAGGGACCATTCCCTGGAGAAGAATATCATGTTTGGAAAAGTAGAGGGTCAGTGAAAAAGGGTAAGGTCCTTCAAAAGATGGATTGGCACACTGGCTGCAATGATAGACTCAGGTAGCAGGGATTTTGAGGATGGCACAAGACTGGGCATTGTTTCCTTCTTTTGTAGACAGTTATTGTTGTTGTTATGTGCCATCAAGTTGGCCCGACTCATAGCAACCCCTCCTTGGGTTTCCGAGGTGGTATCACTACAGAAATAGATTGCCCAACCTTCCTTCTGAGGAGTGGCTGGTGGGTTTGACTAGTTAGCAGTCAACTGCCTTAGGCACTACACTATAGGAGCTGTCTTGTCAGCATTTAACAACAACAACATTATTATTGTAGAGTTGTCTCTTTTAATTGTGTTAAAGTTTGATTTATGAATTTTGGGGCTCTTTTTTTGTTTGCATAGTTATTTATTATGGTATGGTCCTTTAGTAGATTGAGTCTTCAATCACTACGCAATGTCTCTATATGTTGTTTCATTATCATTTCTGCCATAAAATCTATTTATCATAAATTAATGTTGCCATTCCTTCTCTTTTTCAATTGCCACTTCTAGATCTGTGCTTTTCCGTCCTTTGATTTTTTAATTTATTTTTGTCTTTATGTCTAAGGTATATCTCTTGTAGACAGTATGTTTATGGGTCATGTTATGTTATTCTTTCTGCTACTCTCTGTCTCTTGGCTCTTGCATTTAATGAATTTACATTCAGTTTAATTATCCTGTATATATGAATTTATTGCTACATTTTACTGTGCTTTTTTGTGGTGCTGCTGATTTCTTTTTTGCATATTTTTTGTGCATTTTGGTTAAGGATTTTTTTTTTTTAAATAATTTCCTTTGTTGCTGTTGTTTTAGTGTTTACTAGATCTTTATAATTTTCCTCTTGTTTATTTTGATGAGAAGGTTTATTTATTTTCTTTGAGGTTACCCTGTATTTTATTATTTTGATATTGTCTTGAACTCCCCTCCATTTTGAAGTTCTCTAACTTTACCATTTATTTCCTCTTTTCTTTTGTATCTGTGCTTATTTAAAAATTGATGTCTCTGCTTCCAAGTTTTTAGACTTATAAGTTTACTTACTATGAATACTTCTATATCTGTATTGTTTTTTGTGTGATGTTGTCATGCATGTTAATTTCAGAGTGTTGTCTGTCATTGTTGGTCCTTTTTCTGAAGAACTCCCTTTAGTATTTCTTGTAAGTTTGGTCTGATTTTTACAAATTCTCTTAATTTATGTGAATCTGGAAATGTCCTAATTTCACTGTCATATTTGAAGGACAATTTTAATAATAATAATTATTATTGTTTTGGAAGTTTTTTTCTTCCAGCATTTTAGATATATCATCTCATTTCTTTCTTGCCTGAATGTTTCTGCCAAAAAATCAGAACTAAGACTTATTGGTTCTCCTTTATAGGTAACTTCTCATTCCGCCCCCCCCCACACACACACACCAAGTTACACTCAAGATTCTTCCTTTGTCTTGGTTTTTGGAAATTTTGATTATGATATGTCTTGGTGACTTTCTTTTGTATCATGTATGGAGCTCATTGAGCTTATTGGATAGATATTTTTTGTCTTTCATGATATTAGGAGAATTTTCTGCTAGCAAGTCTTTGCCAAATTTATTTATTTATTTATTTATTTTTGTCTCCTCTCTGATGGCATAGTGCCTAAGGGATTTGACTGCTAACCAGAAGGCTAGCAGTTCAAACCCACCAGCCACTCCTCAGAAGAAAGCTTGGGCAATCTACTTCCATAAAAATACCGCCTTGGAAACTGAGGAGTTGCTATGAGTTGGATCCAACTGAATGGCAGTGAGTTTGATTTTTATTTTCTTGTTATGGGATTCCAATCACAAATAGATTCTTTCTCTTGATGTTATCCCATATAATTCTTAGATGTTCTTCATTCTTTTTTTCTGATTTTGTATCATAAAAAGTAGTATTGAGGGATTTGTCTTCTATGGCTAACTCATTCTTCAGTCTCTTTGATTCTTCTCTTTTGTCCTTCCTATACGTTACCTAGTCCTATAATTATAGAGTTAATCTGGATTTCTCATTGCTGTTTTGTATGATTTCTAATTGTCTATTTATTTTGTCTCTGGAGGCATACTGCCTGAGGCATTTGACTGCTAACCAGAAGGCTGGCAGTTCAAACCCACCAGCCACTCCTCAGAAGGAAGATTGGGTGATCTAATGCCGTAGTGATACTGCCTTGGTAACCCAAGGAGGGGTCACTATGAGTAGGATCCAACTCCACAGTAGTGAGTTTGGTTTATCTATTTATGTATTTACTTCTTTAGTCATTTCACTCTTGTATTGTTTTCTTGAATTCTTCTAAAATGTTGTCTGTTTTTCCTTGCTTTTGTTTGTTGCTTCTTTGAGCACTTGGAAGGGGCACGCACATGCACACATACACACACACATACACATATATGAGCACTGGTGGTGTAGTAGTGAATAAGGCACTTGACTGCTAACCAGAATGTCAGTGGTACAAACCCACCAGCAGCTCCATGGAAGGAACATGGGGTGAATGATCTACTTCTGTAAATATTTACTGCCTTGAAAACCCAGTGGGGGTTGCTATGAATCAGGAACAACTCAATGGCAGTGAGTTTGGTCTGGTTTTATATATATATAAATTATATACCAAAAACCCAACTCACTGCCATTGAGTTGATTCTGACTCAAGATTACCATTGGGTTTCAAAGGCTGTAAATCTTTATGGAAGTAGATCCCCTCATCTTCCTCCCATGGGACAGCTGATGGGTTTGAACCACTGACCTTCTGGTTAGCAGTCAAAGCCAAATGCCTTATCCATTATGCCACCATATATATACATATACATATACACATACCCATACCCATACACATACACATGCACATATGTTGGGACTAATAGCGACCCCTCCTTTGGTTTCCAAGGTGGTATTTCTATGGAAGTAGATTGCCCAATTTTCCTTCTGAGTGGCTGGTGGGTTTGAACCACCAGCCTTCTAGTTAACAGTCAAATGCCTTAGGCATTAGGCCATCAGAGCTTCCGTGTGTGTGTGTGTGTGTATGTGTGTGTGTGATTGAGTTGATTCTGATTCATAGTGATGCCTATTGAGTTTCCAAGGCTGTGAATCTTTACAAAAGTAGATTACCTCATCTTCCTCCTTATCAGGTAGTTCTTTTCCTTATTAGGCAGTTCTATTACCTGTTCTTCCTTGGAGAATCTTCCTAGTTCTTTATTTTGGTCCCTTGCTTGCATTATCTTATATTGTTTCTGTTTTGGCATTGAAGTTGTCTGTTGACATTTTGGAGTTGATATTTTTATTTGTCAATTATTATGGGTTTGTTTCACTCTTACTTTTCCTTTTGTTTTGCTCTGATATATCTAGGCAGGTTGAACAAGTGTTATTTGGTTGCTAATTTGGCAACACTGGGGCACTCCCCACCTGTCTCTGGGTGGGTGGAATAACTAGGAATATGGGCACAAATCTCTGTGGGTAATGAAGAGCATCTGTGGGTGGGATGACCAGGTGTTGTCCATCATCTGTCATTAACCTAGTGGTGCAGGATGGTGGCACTCACCCATTAGTGAGTTGGTAGGTGGTAGGTGTAGTAGCTATGGATAGTGGGGAATTAATCTCCTTCCACTGGATAGGGTAAGAAAAACAAAGAAGAAAAAATAACAAAAATAAAAAGGGGGGTTGTATGAGTGGAAAATATTTATAAAAATAAAAAGAAAAGGAAGAGGGAGAAATAATAAAGAAGAAAAATTGAAGGGAAAAAGAGAAATGAAAAGCAAAGAAAAAAGGGAAGGGACTGGTGCAGTTATGACCAACTTGCAGTGGTGGCAGCTGGTGGCTGTTGTGTAATCCTTGGGACCGTGTGCCCATGGAAGTGGTATGAGCCTGGTATACATGAGTGCTTTATACAGACAAAGTTGCAGTGTACCATGTCTTATGTTTAGTGGGAGCAAAGCCTGTAAATGGTATAGGCATAGGAATGCAGAGCCCCAATCACTGGCTCTGTCTGATTGGGTTGTGTTATGACAGGTGGCTGTGCTGCTGAGAAGGTGGCTGAGTAACTGGGTGGGTGGGGAGGTGTCCCTAACCATCAAGTTGGTGGGGGTATGAAGAGGACTCACCCCTAGTCCTAAGAAGTTGTGTTTGGTAGAGCAAAGAAAACACCTGTCCTGTTGAAGTTCACTGGTGTGGGACCTAGTGCTCTTCTGAGAACGTGCAAACAGTTATCCATCTCCTCCTGCCTAGACTCAATAAAGTAGGAGGCCACAAGGAATCAAGCATTTCCAACCACCATCCCCACAGGCCTTTCTTTTGTGTGGACCTTCAACCCAAACAACTAGTGGACACTAATGTTGAGGTGGTTTTTTCTCCCTTCACTGACTCCCTCTTCACTCTAATATTGCCTGTGCCTCTGGAAATATTGCCCATTTCCCTGAACTTTCCTCTTCAAGATCCACTGCACAGTCTACCTTGATTCCCTCCAGATCTGTCCACATTATGTCTGTCTCAGTGTGGATTCCATGAAGTAGATTTCTATCTACCTGTGTATGATGTCATCTGTGTCTCAAGATGACTTCATCAGGCTCCAGCTACTTCTTTCTCCCCTGTCAATGTCCTTGCTCAGTCTTCCTTTTTAATCAGTGCTCAATCGAATTTTTAATCCTTTCATTTGATGCTCAGCCTTTCAGGATCATTGTTTATATCTGTTTCACTTAGTTTTTCCAGGTCTCTGTTGTAGAGTGTGCTACCAGGGTGTCATCTTTTCTCTGACTCCTAAGTTAACCTCTTTTGAGATATAAATGAATACACAGAGAGTCCCTGAATAACAAACATCTGACTTAAGGATAACTTGTATGTGTATTTTAATGTTATATAAATTTACCCCTACTTTGAAACCATTGAATTAACCCTTATCAAAACCCAACCAAACCAACTACTGTGAAGTCAATATCAACTCATATTGACCCTATAGGACAAAGTGGTAATGGCCCATAGGGTTTCCAAGTCTATAAATCTTTACAGAAGCAGATTGCCACATCTTCCACCCATGGAGTAGCAGATAGGTTCAAACAACTGATTTTTTTCATTATCAGCTGAATGCTTTAACCACTGTGCCACCAGGGCTTCTCAAACCAATCCATGTAGTTGTTGTTGTTATGTGCTGTCAAGTTGGACCTGACTCATAGTGACCCCTCCTTGGGTTTCCAAGGCACTATCACTATGGAAGTATATTGCCCAACCTTCCTTCCGAGGAGTGGCTGGTGG
>NW_006921895.1:2914699-2916252 GCF_000298275.1 Orycteropus afer afer
TTTTTTTTTTTTTCCCCCAATGATTCTGAGTTTTGTTCCACATTGTTCTCCAACTCTATCAAAGATCTCTTACATAGATCCTCCTCTGAGTGGTTGACAGTGGTAGCTGAGCACCATCTGGATCTTCCGGTCTCATAGTCATATAGGCTGGGGATTGCATGGTGTACCAGTGCCTTGGACTAATTGTTTACATGTGTCTTTGGTTTTCTTCATTACTTTTTTTGCTCTGAACAAGGAGAGACCCATCATTGCATCTAGATGGCCATTTGCAAGCTTTTAAGATCCCACTCACTACTTGCCAAAGTAGGATGTGGAACAATATTTCTGTGTAGTATGTTGTGCCAATTGAGCTTGATGTCCCCTGAAACCATGGTCCCAAGCCTACAGGTCCAACTACTTGTTCTCTCTGGGTAGCTGGCTGTGGTCAAGCAGTGATTACAACCTTGTTCCTGGTAGGGTAGTACCTAAGGCATTTGACTGCTAACCAGAAGGCTGGCAGTTCAGACCCACCAGACACTCCTTGGGAGGAAGGTTGGGCAGTCTAATTCTGTAGTGATACTGCCTTGGAAACCCAAGGAGAAGTCACTATGAGTTGGAGATGACTCAACAGCATATAAAACAACAACAACATATACCTGGAAATCCTTACAGAATGTACAAATACACTTGTAGAAACATTATCTGCCAACCCTATGTATGGTCGTGGGCACACTCCCATCTATTTAGACATATACCTAATTGTTCAGCTTGTCCACCCATCTATCCACCTATATATCAATGTTTGCCATCACTGACAACACAGTATTATACGTGCAAATGGATTCATCTTTGTTGTCTCTACCTCGTATGCACCTCTCCATGTCTTCCTTTTCCTCAATGCCACCATGTTGATCACTCATATTTGGTACATTACCCTTACCTTCACCCAAATCAATGCTTACCTCTCTCTATATCAAGTAGTGTTCTCTCTCCCCCCCCCCACACACACACTGTTAACCAACAAAGGAAATTTCCTTCCGTATACAAAACTTCCCTTGATTTTTTACAGTAACAGACTGTGATGGTTATGTTTATATGTCAACTTGGCTAGGCCTGGTTGAGTAGCTGGGCAGCTGGATGTAGTATTCCACATGATGAGACTGGTAATCAGCTCCATGATGGAATCTACTGGGAGCAGCTGAATAGCTGCCTTAGGGTATGTGGTCTGCTTCTTTTATTTAAGGAGAAGGCTTAAGAATAGTCTCTAGCCTATGGCACTTGGACCCTGCATGTAGCTATGCCATTGCTCAGCAGCCTGCTATGCTCTACCGACCTTGGGATATACAATAGACTTAAGTTAACGGCCTGCCATGTGGTTTGGTAACATCAGGACTGTGCCTTTTTACCTGTCAACCTTGGGGCTTCTCAGCCTCAACAGCCAGTAGCTATCTGAGTGAAGAAACGCCTCTAGCTCTAGTGGGCCGGGAGCAGGAGGCAGAGCTGGACCCCAAGGTTGAGGGGCTTTCACCCAGCCCCTAGAGCCTGGCACTTTGCACTTGGACTTAAAGCCTCCA
>NW_006921895.1:2916472-2924684 GCF_000298275.1 Orycteropus afer afer
TAGTGCCTAAGGCACTTGACTGCTAACCAGAGGCTGGTGGTTCAAACCCACCAGCCACTCCTTGGAAGGAAGGTTGGGCAATCCTACTTCCATAGAGATACTGCCTCAGAAACCCAAGAAGGGATTGCTATGAGTCAGGCCGACTCGACGGCACATAACAACAATGACGTGTTATTCTTTAGGGTTCCATAATATTCCATTGTGTATATGTAATATATTTTGTTAATCCATTCTTTTGTTGATGCACACCTGGGTTGTTTCCATCTTTTTGCTATTGTAAATAGTGCTGCAATGAACATGGGTGTGCATATATCAGTTCTTGTCCTGGCTCTCCCTTCTTTAGGATATATACCTAGTAATGGGGTTGTTGGGTCAAATGACATTTCTAATTCCAACTTTTTAAAGAATTGCCATCATGCTTTCCACAATGGTTTTATCATTTTATACTCCCACCAGCAGTGTATGAGAGTTCCAATCTCTCCACATCCTCCTTAACATTTGTTATATTCTGTCTTGTTGGACTTTGCTACTAGTGCTGGTGCAAGATTGTATCTCATTGTTATTTTGATTGCATCTCTCTAATGGCTGATGACCATGAACATTTTTTCATATGTTTTTGAGCCATCTGAATATCCTTTTCGGAGAAGTGTCTATTCATGTCTTCTGCCCATTTTTTTTTAATTGGATTATTTGACTTTTTGTTGTTGATGTGTTGGAGTTTTCCATAAATTTTAGAGATTATTCCCTTGTCAGATATATCATTGCCAAGTATTCTTTCCCAATCTGTAGGTTCTCTTTTTAGTCTTTTGGAGAAATCTTTGGAGGAACATAAAAATTTAATTTTTAGAAGGTGCCATTCATCTAGGTCCCATAGTATCTCTTCTGCTGTTTGTGCATTTTGGTTTATGCTTGATAGTCTATTTATGCCATATATTAGGGCCCCTAGATATGCCCCTAGTTTTTCCTTGAGGAACTTTATAGTTTTAGGTTTCACATTTAAGTCTTTGATCCATGTGGAGTTAGTTTTTGTGTATGATGTGAGGTACCAATCTTGTTTAATTTTTCTGCAAATGAATATCCAGTTTTGCCAGCACCATTTGTTGAACAGACAATCTCTTACCCATTTAATAGATTTCAACACTTTGCCAAAGATCAACTGACCAGATGTCGATGGATCTATTTCTGGGTTCTCAAATCCATTCTATTGTTTTTTTATGTCTGTCAACTTATCAATACCAGCCAGTTTTGACTACTGTGGCTGTATAGAAGGTTTTGAGATCTGGGAATGTGATACCTCCTACTTTATTCTTCTTCAGTAGTGTGTTGCTTATCCGTGGTCTCTTTCCTTTCCATATATAGTTAGTGATTGTTTTTTCATATCCTTAAAGAATATTTATGGGATCTGGGTTTGGATTGCCTCGAATGTATAGATTGCTTTGGGTAGAACTGAAATTTTCACAATGTTCAGTCTTCCTATCCATGAGCATTGTATGTTCTTCCATTTATGTAGATCTTTTATGATTTCTTGAAATAATCTTTTGTAGTTTTCTTTGTGCATGTGTTTTGTGTCCCTGGTAAGATTTATTCCCAAGTATTTTATTTTTTTGGTAGCTATTGTAAATTGTATTGATTTTCTGATTTCTTTTTCAGCAATCTCTTTCTGGTGTAGAGGAATCCAAGTGATTTTTGGATTTTGACCTTGTATCCTGCCACTATGCTAAATCTCTCAATTAATTCCTATAGATTTTTTATTAAGTCTCTTGTGTTTTCTGTGTATAGTATCATATGATCAGCAAATAGGGATAGTTTGATTTCTTACTTACCAATTTGGATGCCTTTAATTTCCCATTCTTGCCTTATTGCCCTGGCTAGGACTTCTATTACAGTGTTGAATAGAAGTGGTGATGCAGTTCCTGTCCTCGAGGGCAATGGTTTCAGTCTCTTTCCATTGAGAATAATGTTGGCTGTTGGTTTTGCATAAATTTCCTTTATTATGTTGAGGAATGTCCCTTCTATTCCTATTTTGCTGAGAGTTTTGATCAGGAATGGTTTTGGATTTTATCAAATGCCTTTTCTGCATCAATTGAAATAATTATGTTGTTCTTTTCCTTTGTTTTGTTTATGTGGTGGATGAAGATTGTTTTTATGTTGAACCATTCTTGCATATTTGGTATGAACCCCACTTGGTTATAATGTATTATTTTTTGATATGTTTTTGGAGTCTATTTGCTAGGGTTTTGCTGAAGAATTTTGCATCTATATTCATGAGGGATATTGGTGTGTACTTTTCCTTTTTAGTGATGCCTTCGCCTAGTTTTGGTATCAAGGTTATGCTTGGTTCATAAAATGATTTAGGGAGGATTCTATCCTTTTCTATTGTTCTGGAATAGTTTGAGTAAGATTGGTGTGGTGGTTATGTTTGTGTGTCAACTTGGCTGGGCCTGGTTGAATGGCTTTGCCAAGCATGTTTCAAATACCAGCAGGTTTGCCAATGATGGACAAGTTTCAGCAGAGCTTCTTGATTTGGAAGAAGGAAGAGGCCATCCACTTCTCAAAGAATTGGCCAGTGAAAACCTTATGAATAGTAGTAAAACACTGTCATATATTACTTGAAAACTTTATGAATAGCCCTGAAACATGGTCCAATACACTGCTGGAGGAGGAGGCCCTCAGGTCAGAGGCACTCAAGGTACTACTGGGAAAGAGCTGCATCATCAGAGTAGAGTCTACCTTAATGACATGGATAAAAGAAAGCTTTCAGAACTTCCATTTGCTGATGTGACACAACTCAAAATGAAAAGAAACAGCTGAAAACTTCCATTAATAATTGGAACATGGAAAGTACAAAGTATGAATCTAGGAAAACTGAAAGTTGTCAAAAATGAAATGAAACCCATAAAGATTGATATCCTAGGAATTAGTAAGCTGAAATGAACTGGTATTGGCCATTTTGAATCAGACAACTATATAATCTACTATTCCCAGAGTGACAAATTGAAGAGGAATGGGATGGCATTCATCATCACAAAGAATATTTCAAGATCTATTCTGAAGTACAGTGCTGTCAGTGATAGGATAATATCCATATGCCTACAAGGAAGGCCTATTACTGCTACTATTATTCAAATTTACACATCAAACACCAAAGCCAAAGATGAGGAAATTGAAGATTTTTACCAACTTCTGCAGTCTGAAGTTGACCAAACATGCAATCAAGATGTGTTGATTATCACTGGTGACTGGAATGCAAAAGTTGGAAACAAAGAAGAATCACTGGTAGTTGGAAAATTTGGCCTTGGTGATGGAAATGATGCTGGAGATTGCATGATAGAATTTTGCGAGACAACTGATGGAAATGATGCTGGAGATTGCATGATAGAATTTTGTGAGACAACTGACTTATTCATTGCAAATACCTTTTTTTCAACAACAAAAATGACAGCTAAACATGTGGGCTTCACCAATTGGAGCACACAGGAATCAGAATCTGTTGCAAGAGGAGATGGAAAAGCTCAACACTTTCAGCCAAAACAAGACCAGAAGCTGATTGTGGAACAGAAATTCAACTGGTCACATGCAAGGTCAAATTGAAGTTGAAGACAATTTAAATAAGTCCATGAGAGCCAAAATATGACCTTGAATATATCTCCCCTGAATTTAGAAACCATCTAAATAATAGATTTGATGCATTGAACCCCAATGACAGAAAACGAGAGGAATTACTTGATGACATCAAGAACATCATCCATGAAGAAAGCAAAAGATCATTAAAAGGAAAGGAAGAAAAGTCCAAAGTGGATGCCAGAAGAGACTCTGATTCTGGCCCTTGACTGAAGAGTGGCTAAAACAAATGCAAAAATTGACAGGATAAAGGAGCTGAACAGAAGATTTCAAAGAGCAGCTTGAGAAGACAATTATTATAATGGAATGTGCAAAGGCATGGAGTTTGAAAACCAAAAGGGAAGAACATGCTGGGCATTTCTGAAGCTGAAATAACTGAGGAAAAAATTTAAGCTTCGAGTTGCAATATTGAAAGATTCTATGGGCAAAACACTGAATTATGCAGGAAACATCAAAAGAAGATTGAAGGAATACACAGATTTAATGTACCAAAAAGAACTGGTAGATGTTTATCCATTTCAGGAGGTGGCATATGATCAAGAACCAATGGTATTGAAGGAAGAAGTCAAAGCTGCACTGAAGGAAGTGGTGACAAACCAGGCTCCAGGAATTGACAAGATACCCCTTGTGATGTTTCAACAAATGGATGCCATGCCAGAGGCATTCACTTGACTATCCCAAGAGATTTGGAAGATAGCTTCCTGGCCAACTGACTAGAAGAGATCCATAATTGTACCCATTCCAAAGAAAGGTGATCCAAAAGAATGTGGAAATTATCAAACAATATCTTTAATATCACATACAATTGAAATCTCTCTGAAGATAATTGAAAAATGTTTGCAGCAGTATATTGACAGGGAACTTCCAGTAAATGCAAGCTGGATTCAGAAAAGGATGTGGAATGAGGAATATCATTGTTGGTGTCAGATGGATCTTGGTTCAAAGCAAAGAATTGCCAAAAGATGTTTACTTGTGTTTTATTCACTATGCAAAAGCATTCAATTGTGTGGATCATAACAACATATGGATAACATTGAGCAGAATGGGAATCCCAGAATACTTAATTGTGCTCATGAGGAACCTATACATAGACCAAGAGGCTGTCATTTGAACAGAACAAAGGAACACTGCATTGTTTAAAATCAAGAAGGGGGTGTGTCAGGGTTGTATCCTTCACCAAACTTATTGAATCTCCATGTTGAAAAAAAATTATACAAGAAACTGGATTGTATGAAGAAAAATGTGGCATCAGGATTGGAAGAAGAATCATTAAGAACCTGCAATGCACTGTCAACACAACTTAACTTGCTAAGAATTGGGATGTCTTGAAACACTTAGTGATGAAGATTAAAGATTACAGTCTGCAGTATGGATTACACTTCAATATAAAGAAAACAAAAATCCTTACAACTGGAGCAATAAGCAGCATCAAAATAAATGGAGAAAAGATTGAAGTTGTCAAAGACTTCATATTTTTTGATTCTACAATCAATGCCAATGGAAGCAGCAGTCAAATATCATATGACATAGCACTGGGCATATTTATTGGCTGCAAAAGTCTTCTTTCAAGTGTTGAAGAGCAGAGATATCTCCTTGAGGACTGAGGTGCACCTGACACAAGTGGTGGTATTTTCAATCACCTCATATGCATGTGAGAGGTGGACAATGAATAAGGAAGACTGAAAAAGAGTTGATGCTTTTGACTTGTGCTGGAGAAGAATGGTGAAAATACCATGGACTGCTAAAAGAAGAAACAAATTTGTCTTGGAAGAAGTGCAGCCAGAACCCTCCTTGGAAGTGAGAATGGCTGTCTCACCTACTTTGGTCAGGTTGTAAAAAGAGACAATCCCTGGAGAAGGATATCATGCTTGGTAAAGTGGAGGGTCAACAAAAAAGGGGAAGGCCCTCAACAAGATGGATTGACACAGTTGTTCCTATGGTGGGCTCAGGTACAGTGGGGATAGTGGATCTGGCACAGGAATGGTTAGTGTTTCATTCTGCTGTACATAGGGTTGCCATGAGTCAGAGATGACTCAATGGTACCTAACAACAACAACAACCAATATTTTGTTATGTTGTGTGTTCATTCTCATTTGATTAAAGAATTTTTTAATTTCATTTTTTATTTCAGCTATTAGCCAGTTGTTCTTAAGGAGGGTGTTGTTCAGTTTCAATTTGTTTGCTCTTTTTCTGTTGATCTTCCTATTGTTGATTTCTAATTTTATAGCTTTTTGATCTGAGGAGACGTGCGGTATTTCAATGTTTTTAAATTTACTAAAGCTTGCTTTATGGGCTATCACTTGGTCAATCATGGAAAATGTTCCATGTGCACTGGAAAAGAATGTATGTTGTGCTATTGTTGGGTGAAGGCTCTGTAGATGTTCATAAGATAAAGTTGGTGGATTGTATTATCTAGTTCTTCTGGGTCTTTTTTGAGTTTTTTTCCAGTTCTATCTTTCATTGAAAGTGCTGTTAAAGTCTCCTACTATTGACTATTGAGTCATCTATTTGCCTTTTCAATTCTGCTGAAATTTGATTCATGAATTTTTGGGGCTTTTTCATTGGGCCCATAGATATTTATTATAGTTATATCTTCTCGTTCAATTGATTGTTTGATCATTACATAATGTCCTTCTTTGTCTCTTGTGGTTGTTGTCTTAAAGTCAATTTGATCAGAAATTAGTATGCCACTCCTGCTCTTTTTTGGTTACCATTTGCTTGATACATCTTTTTCCAACCTTTGATTTTTAGTCTATTTTAGTCTTTGTCTCTAAGGTGTGTGTCTTATAGACAGCATATTGATGGGTTATGTTTTTTTTATCTAGTTTTCAACTCTCCATCTCTTGAGTGGTGCATTTAATCCATTGACATTCAGAGTAATAATCAACAAGTATGAATTGGTTGCTGTCATTTTGTTATGTGTTTTTTCATGGTATTCCTGGTTTCTTTTTTTCCATATAATTTTCTATGCTGAGATAATTTTGTTTATGAATTATGTTATTATATCCTTTGTTCCTGTTTTAATATTTGCTAAATATTTGTGCTTGCCCTCTTGTTTTATTGTGATGTGAGGGTTTTTCATTTTTCTTTCAGATTACCCTGTAATTTATAATTTTCTCCCTGAGTTTAGAATAGTCCATTCTATCTTGCAACTCTCTTGACTTCCTCACCATTTAGAATTTCTGTGACTATACTATTTTTCTTCTCTTTTTGATTTACAGTTGTCCCCATTTGCCAATTGATGTCTCTGGCTCCAGTTTAGAATCTTGTAAGCTTATTTACTTTGGATAATTCCATAGCTGTGCTCGTTTCTGGGTTAGGTCATCTTGTATATTAATGGTCAGTTGTTGTTTCCTATTATTCCTTCTCTGTTCAAAGGACTCCCTTTAGTATCTCTTCTAAGATTGATCTGGTTTTAAAAAATCCCTTAATTTCTGCTTATCTGGAAACCTCTAAATTTCACCATCATATTTGAGTGACAATTTTGCTGGGTATATAATTCTTAGTTGGAAATTTTTCTTTTTCAAGGTTTTATATATACCATCTCAATGCCTTCTCACCTGCATGGTTTCTGCTGAGAAATCAAACTTAGTCTGGTTAGTTGCCCTTTGTAGGTAACTTTGATTTTTCCTGTGCTGTTTTCAGGATACTTTCTTTGTCTTTGGTTTTGGTGAGTGTGATGATAATATGTTTTGATGATTTTCCTTTAGGGGTCTATCCTGTTTGGTGTTCGTTAGACTTCCTGAATCAATATATTCTCATCTTTCATCATATTAGGGAAGTTCTCATCCAACAAACCTTGGACAATTTTCTCTGTGGTTTTCTTTTTTTCTTCCTGTTTTAGAATTCTGATCACATGTAGATTATTCCTTTTGATAGTGTCCCACATGAATCTTAGGCTTTCTTCATTTTGTTTTGATCTTTTTTTCTGATTGATCCCTTTCCAAAGAAGCATTCAGTTATTTATCTACACTGTCATTAGTTCTGTCTTCTATTGACGCAGTTCTACTCTTCTGTCCTTTCAATGTGTTATCTATTTCTGAAAATTTAGTATTAATCTTCTGAATTTGTATCTGTAGATTTTGGATCATTTCCAATTTTTCATTTATTTTGTCATTTTGTTCTTATATTTTCTTCCAAAATTGTTCTAGGGTATTATCTGTGTTTTCCTTAATATTGTCAATTTTTCCTTGATCTGTCTCTCATTCCATTGAAGGTACCTATGTATAATTCTTTTGAATTCCTTATCAGGAATTTCCAATGCTGCCTGTTCCTCAGGAATGTATTGTGGGTCTGTATCATGATCCCTTGTTTCTCCTGTTTTATCTTGCTTCTTTGTGTGGGCTGTGATGGTCTGTTGTCTCTGAAACATTGTGACTTTGTTGCATTTATATTTAATTGGTGATTCTGCTGGGGTAGTGCCTAAGGCATTTGACTGCATACCAGAAAGCTGGCAGTTCAAACCCATTAGCCACTCCTTGGAAGGAAGGTTGAGGACTCTACTTCTGTAGTGATCCTGCCTTGGAAACCCAAGGAGGGGTCACTGTGTGTCAGATCTGAGTCGATGGCAGTGAGTTTTTTTTTTTTTTTT
>NW_006921895.1:2925144-2925643 GCF_000298275.1 Orycteropus afer afer
AAAAAAAAAAGAGGAAAGGCAATAAATGAGAGAAAATATTTAAACAAATATTTTAAAAAGCCAAAAGAAATATGAATAGGAAGGGGGGGGTGAAATAACCAGGGAAGAGGGACTAACAGAAAAGAGGTACAGTAGGATAATAATGGGGAGCTCTGGTAGCATAGTGCCTAAGGCACTTGACTGCTAACCAGAAGGCTGGTGGCTCAAATCCATCAGCTACTCCTCAGAAGGAAGTTTGGGCAATCTACTTCTGTAGTGATACTGCTTTGAAACTCAAGGTGGGGTGGCTATGAGTTGGGTCTGACTCAGTGGCACATAAGAACAACAACAACAAGAAGGAGAATAATGAAATGCAAAAAGGAAAACAAGGAATGAGGAGAATCAGAAGAAAGAAAAAAATGGGAACCAGGAAAAGGAAAGAGGGAAAGAGAGAAAAAGCTGGAAACTAGAACCTAGGATGGGAAGAAAAAGATATTGTAATAAAAAGAATGAATATATA
>NW_006921895.1:2925972-2937464 GCF_000298275.1 Orycteropus afer afer
TCTGGCTAGGGCAGGGCAGCTAGTCTCTGTCAGAGCACGCATACTGGGATGGAATTATTGCAGGACTAGAAGGTGGATGGATATGAGGGATGGTCTCACCTACATTCTTCAAGAGAGTGTGGGGTATTAGGGGAATGTCTCACCTTTCCAGTCCTCAGTGTCTGGAATGATCTTTCAGTCCCCAGCAAATGGAGCCTATTTTTAGGTCCTTGAAATCTGAGAGAACACTGTCACTTTAAATATCCAAAATGGTCGAACCACTTGTAACCATTCAAAATGGATGTACTCTCCAGACAGCCAAAAGTCTGTAGCTCAGCTTGTCTCCACCTTCGCTGTTTCCATTTTTATTCACCAGTCATCAGAGCAGTCCTCTTGCAGCCCCTGGCTAGCAGGGCCAATTTTTAGGTTAATTCTTAAGTCCAAACATCACTTGGCAATTTCTAAGTTGTTCATGCCATTAGGATCACTAACTGCCCACAGCTCTGTATCTCTCTTTCTTCAGTGTTTTCATGCAAGTTCTTCTACTAGTTGGAGTTTAGTCCACTTCTGTATCTTTCCTTTCAAAGTTCAGGGCTCCAGGATTATTTTCTGTATCTGTATTAACTGGTTCTTCTTTTTTTTGTCGAAGAGGGACTGTGTAGTTTGTCTGCCTATTCCACCATCTTATCAGAACATCCCCAAGGCTATAAATCTTTATGGAAGCACACTGCCTCATCTTTCTCTGGAGAGCAGTTGGTGGGTTTGAACCTCTAACCTTTTGGTTAGCAGTGAGTTTAACCACCAGAATTCCCTTGTAGTAACAACAACAACAAACAAACAAACAAACAAAAACACACTGCCATCAAGTCAAATCTAACTCTTAATGACCCCCATATTGTTTCTGAGGCTATAAATCTTTACAGAAGCAGACTACCTCATCTTTCTACTGCAGAGTGGCTGCTGGGTTTGAACTACTGATTTTGGTTAGGTGCCACATGCTTTAACCAGTCTATCACCAGAGCTTCTTTCCTTTGCACTAAAGTAAGGTTAATAAGAATGATATGCACTACAAATTTACCTACAAATTCACAAAGTCACAGGAGCAGATTTCATTTGTACCCTGGGGAATGCCTATATTAAGAAAGCAAGCAAAAACAGGGGAGAAAATACCAGCCACATTATTGCCATGGAACACAAGCTGAAAAGATACAAGGGATTTCCTCTAGAGGAGACAGAAAGAGAGAGCCATCTCCAAAAGCTGACACCTTGAATTCAGACTTTATCCTTTGAAACTATATAAAGGAGCTCTGGTGGCATAGTGCCTAAGTTATTTGACTGTAAAGGCAGTTGGGTGCTTACCAGAAGGGTGCCAGTTCAAACCCACTAGCCACTCAAAAGAACTCTGGTGTCGTAGTGGATAAGGCATTTGGCTACTAACCAGATGTTTGGTGATTCAAACCCACCAGCTGCTCCGTGGGAGGAAGATGAGGCAATCTATTTCCATAAAGATTTACAGCCTTGGAAACCAAATGGGGATCACTATGAGTCAGAATTGGCTCAGTGGCAGTGGGTTTAAACTATAAGAAAGTACATTTCTATTTGTTGAAGCCACTCATTTGAGGCATTTCTTTTATGGCTGCACTAGATTACTGAGACAAACCTCTCCCATTTAACAGAATACAACTTTCTAAAGGTAGAAGCAAAGATACCTGGATCTTAGGAAAAGATTCAGGCTCCTACCCCAGGTTCCAGAGATGAATGGTGATTGGTCTAGACCATGTTTATCCAACACAATAGCCAATAGCCTCATAAGTCTCTAGAGCATTTGAAATGTAAAGAGTGTGGGTAAAGATGTGCTGCAAGTTTAAAATACACAGTGGATTTCAAAAATATAATTAAAGAGGGAATGTAAAATATCTCATAATTATTTTTGTGTTGATTCCATACTAAAATGATAATACTTTGGATATATTAGGTAAACAAAATATATTATTAAAATTCATCTCACCTCTTTCTTTTTGCTTCTTAAATATGGCTGTTGTTGTTGTTGTTGTTATGTGCTGTCAAGTCAGATCCAACTCATAGCGACTGCTCCTTGGGTTTCTGAGGCAGTATCACTGTGGAAGTAGAATGCCTAGTCTTCCTTCCGAGGAGTGGCTGGTGGGTTTGAACCTCCAGCCTTCTGGTTAGCAGTCAAATGCCTTAGGCACTAAGCTCCCTTAAATATGGCTACTAGAAAATTAAAAATTGCATATATAGTTCATATGGTATTTCTTTTGGATTGTGCTGGTCTAAGCACATCATAATAATCCATTTTCCATTGTGAGTGATCAATCTAGAAGTAGCTATGTGATCCAATTCTATCTAAGGCATCTAAGAGTAAGTCTGATGTATGTAACTCTAGGGAAAGTATTTGATCTCTTGATAGAAATAAGTAATCTTTGTTGGCATATCATTTGCTCTTTACCTTTGTTTCTTTTTATCTGGTACACAGATGAGATGCCTAGAAGAATAAATAGCTGCCTTTTTGTGACAACAACAAAAAACCAAACACACTGGCATCATGTTGATTCAGACTTTTAGTGACCCTATAGGACAGAGTAGTACTGACCCATGGGATTTCCAAGGTGGTAATTATTAACTGAAACAGATTGCCTCATCTTTCTCCTGCAAAGCAGTTGTGGGTTTATACTGCTGAGCTTTTGGCAGCAGCTGAATGATTTAATCACTGTGCCACCAGATCTCTTTTTCTTTTGTGACAATGAGGCAATAAATAATAAACCAACACTTTTAAAAAATAAAAGAAACTCAGTATGAAAGATATAAGGACATTGGTTTTGGGATGCTATTGTAGAGAAAGTTCACCTGGACCACCCTTCTCCTGATTTCTTGTTAAGGCTTAATTTACGCTTCCATATTCAGAATTTTGGTTACATATGCTCTTGTTAGGTGCCATCAAATTGTCTCTGACTCATAGCAACCCTACGTACAACAGAACAAAACAGTGCCTGGTCCTGCAACATTCTCACAGTCCTAGCTATGCTTGAACCCATCATTGCAGCCACTGTATCAATCCATCTTGTTCAGGGTCTTCCCCTTTTTCTCTGACCCCCTACCGAACATGATATCAAGGCCTGTTACTTTCTGACAGAATGACCAAAGTTGGTGAGAGAAAGTTTGACCATTCTTATTTCTAAGGAACATTCTGGCTGCACTTCTTCCAAGATTGAATTGTTTGTCCTTCTGGAAGTCCACAGTATTTTCAGTATTCTCCATTAACACCATTATTCAAAGGCATCAATTCTTTTTTGGACTTCCTTATTCATTGTCCAGCTTTCACGCGCATATGAAGTAATTGGAAATACTATGGCTTGGGTCAGGTGCACCTTAGTCTCCAAAGTGACATCATTGCTCTTTAACAGTCTTTTCCAGTAGATTTACCCAATGCATTACATCTTTTGATTTCTTGACTGCTGCTTGCATAAGCATCAATTGTGGATCCAATAGAATGAAATCCTTGACACCTTCAATCTTCATTTATCATGATGTTGCTTATTGGTCCACTTGTGAGGATTTTTTTTTTTTCTTTATGTTGAGGGGTAATCCACACTGAAAGCTGTAGTCTTTGATCTTCATCAGTAAGTGCTTCAAGTCATCTTCACCTTCAGCAAGCAAATTTGTGTAATCTATATATTACAGGCTGTTGATGAATCTTCTTCCAGTCTTGATGTCACATTCTTCTTCATATAATTCAGCTTCTCAGATTATTTGCTGGCATACAGATTGAATAGGTATGGTGAAAGGATATGACCCTGATGCACATCTTTACTTATTTTAAACCATGCAGTATCTCCTTATTCTGTTTTAATGGCAGCCTCTTGGTCTGTGTACAGGTTCCTCATGAGAACAATTAAGTGTTTTGGGATCCCATTCTTTGAAATCTCAGCCATAATGCAATATAATTCACACAGTCAAATGCCTCTGCATAGTCAATAAAACACAGGTATACATCTTTCTAGTATACTTTGCTTTCAGCCAAGATCCATCAGACATCAGCAATGATATCCTCAATTCCATGTCTTCTTCTGAATCCAACTTGCATTTCTGTAAGTTCCCTGTCAATATACTGCTGCAACCATTTTAAAATTATCTTTGGTAAAAATTTTACCTGAATTCAATATTAATGATATAGTTTGATAATTTTCACATTCTGTTAGATCACCTTTCTTTGGAATGGGCAGAAATATTGGTATTTTCCCATTGGTTGGCCAGGTAGCTGTCTTCCGATTTTTTTTTTTTTTTGCATAAACAAATAATGTCTTCCAGAGCTGCATCCATTTGTTGAAATATCTCAGTGGGTATTCTGTCAATTCCTGGAGCCTTGTTTTTTGCCAATTTCTTCAATGCAGTTTGGATTTCCTCCTTCAGAAACATTGGTTCTTGATCATATGCTACGTGCTGAAATAGTTGAATGTTGATCAGTTCTTTCTGGTACAGTGACTGTGTATTCCTTCCATTATCTTTTGAAACTTCGGCATCATTCAATATTTTGCCCATAAAACAAAAATAACTAAACTCACTGCCATGAAGTCAGTCGTGACTCATAGGGACCCCTCCTTGGGTTTCTGAGGTGGTATCACTACAGAGGTAGCTTGCCCAACCTTCCTTCCAAGGAGTGGCTGGTGGGTTTGAACCACCAGCCTTCTGGTCAGTAGTCAAATGCCTTAGGCACTGTGCCACCAGGAGCTCCTATTTTGCCATACAATCCTTCTATATTGCAACTTAATACTTGAATTATTCCATCAGTTCTTTCAGCTTGAAAAATGCTAAGTGTCTTCCCTTTTGGTTTTCTAATTCCAGATCTCTGCACATTTCATTATAATACTTTACTTTCTCTTCTTGAGCCACCCTTTGAAATCTTCTGTTCAGCTCTTTTGTTTCATCATTCCTTCTATTTGCTTTAGCTACTCTCTATTCAAAAGCAAGGTTCAGAGTCTCTTCTTTCATCCATTTTGGTGTTTTCTTTCCTCTCTCTTTAATGATGTTTTGCTTTCTTCATGTATGACATTTTAAATGTTATTCCACAGCTTGCCTGGTCTTCAGCCACTGGTGTTCCCTGTCTCAATTTTATTCTTCAGATGGTCTCTAAATTCAGGTGGGATATAATCAGGATCATATTTTGGCTCCCCTGGACTTGTTTTAGTTTTCTTCACCTTCTTTATCTTGCATATAAAATACTCATATGATCCCAATTGATGGTCTATTCCAAAGTCAGCCCCTGAACTTGTTTTGACTGATGATATTGAACTTCTCCATTGCCTCTTTCCACAGATGAGGTTGATTTGATTCCAGTATTCCATTTGTTCAGGTCCATGTGTAAAGTTGCTATTTATGCTGTTGAAAAATGCATTTGCAGGAATAAGACATTAGTATTGAAAAATTCTATCATGTGATTTTTAACATCATTTCTATCACCAAGGCCATATTTTCTAACTAACAATGTTTCATATTTGTTTCCAACTTTTGTATTCCAATCACCAATAATTATCAATACATCTTGTTGGCATGTTCAATCAATTTCAGACTGCAGGAATTGGTAAAAATCTTCCATTTCTTCATCTTTGGCTTTAGAGATTGGGGCATAAATTTGAATAATAGTCATATTAACTGGTCTTCCTTGTAGGCGTATAAATATTATCCTGTCATTGACAGCAGCATACTTCAGGATAGATCTTGAAATTTTCTTTTTGATCATGAAAGTGACACCATTCTAATTTCATTTGTCATCCTCCGCATAGTAAACCATATGATAGTTTGATTCAAAATGGCCAATATCAGTTCATTTCAATTCACTAATTTCCTAGGATATCAATTTTTATTTATTCTATTCATTTTTAGCAATATCCAGTTTTCCTTGATTCATTTGTACATTCTATGTTCCAATTATTAAAGAATGTTTCTAGCTGTTTCATCCCACTTTGAGTCATGCCACATCAGCAAATGAAGATTTCCAAAACTACTTCATCCACACCACTAAGGTCAACTCTACTTTGAGGTGGTAGCTCTTCTCCAGTTATATTTCGTGTTCCTTCCAGCCTAAGGGGCTCATCTTCTGGCACTATATCAGATAGCGTTTCACTGCTATTCATAAGGTTTTCACTGGCTAATTCTTTGAGAAGTGGATGGTCCCATCCTTCTTCCCAGTATGTCTTAGAATTAGAAGTTCCACTGAAACCTGTCCACTATGGGTGACCCTCATGGTATTTGAATTACCACTTGCATAACTTCCAATCTCACAGCAACACTCAAGCCAACATAGTACAACAAACTGACAGACAAGTGGTGGCTGGTTATGTGTAGCTCAATGCAATCTGAAGGACAGAGGGCCATCCCAACATTCTCCAGTGACATTCTTCCTCTTTAGTATCCTGGAATACGGTTTAAAGAAATCATTTGATCCCTTGTTATCATCCACCACTGGAGAGAACATTTCCTAATGAACTCCATTCAAGTTTAGTATTACTTCACCTACCTATGACTAATCAATTCTGCATCGTTTTTCACTCCGTTTGTAAAATAATGCTAGGGTTTGGCTAGTTCTGAGTTTGTAGGGGACAGAATTACCATTGTCCAGATCACCTTTACAGGTGTAGATAGTACAGCCCAGCTGCTGCAAGTAGAAAACACTAACAATTTACCGCTGCCACCTTTTCTTTCCCTCAGCCAATGAGAAACACCTCATCCAAAAATGCCTGAGTTATTATATTCCCTCCTCTTGTAAGTGGTCCATAGACAATGGCTGACTTACAAGGGAGGAGGTAGACTTTTTGTTTCAAAGTGGATGAATTCTGATACCATACTTGCTACAATGTGGGACTTGTGAGATCAGGCTGAGGCTAGATTACTACAGCAGAAGACCATGTCCTTACTAGCTTTGTTCTACTTCCCTGCCTACCCTTCCTTGAGAATCCTTCTCCAATAAGTCACTTGCATAGCAACCCATTTCAGGCTCTAATTCTAGGAAAATGACTTAAGAAACATTTAACAGAAAATTAATACTTATCTGCTTCTTTACATATGGAAACGTTATATATGCAATCAGTGTTAACATATCAATGTTTTTAACAGTATCTCTGAATAACTGGCTATGCTTTAAATTATATCAAGTAGTAAACTTCGGTATTTTCTACTGGAGAATTCATAAAGCTAATCTTTATACAAGGAGAAAGGTTATTCCACTGTGTGTAAGATTGTGTGCTAAATCCCACCTAAATTTGAGTTTTACTTAATCTCTCTTTCACTTAAACATTGAAAATACCTAGAAGTAGAATACTCAAACAATATAAAATATCTTTGCCTAAAGACTAATTTTACTGCTGCTTCAATGAATAGAAGCAAGAAACCATCGATGGAAAAGTGCTTTGGGAATGTCATAAAATTGATTTAGGGCTCAACAGGGGCAGGAACTAACTGGGAAAGTTCTCTTTAATTTCAGACAGGTGCCCAGAGGAAATTAATATGTAGATATTGAAAGCACAACCAGACTCCTAATACTGAGTCAGGCATGAAATTCTGGTGGCAAAGTAACTGAATAAGAGATTCTAATTAGGAAATGAGAAGAAAAGGAAATGGAGATGCTCCCCCAAGAATCTGACTGAAGGGAGAAGTTTTCATTCATTGACAGTGAGTATTATAGTCCATCAGCCAAGGGAGAACTATGGACAAAGGCTGGGTTTAAATGTGTTTTGTGGGGAGTTACTGATGCTTTCTTTTCTTTATATGGTCTGCATTTTTGGTGGATACTTAAAATATGTGGAGAGAATTGGTTGCAGGTTTAAAATACTTTGGAAAAATAAATTGCATATAGATGGAGGAAGGCAACTCAATGCTCAGTCATTAATATTGTCAATATGTTCGTGTGAGTCAATTGAATGTAGATGTTATTATATAACTATGAAGTCTCTATTGCCAAGTGTTTTCCTGATTTATTGTTCATATAGACATCTTCTCACCATTTTCATTTACTCACCAGATAATTTAAAACTCCTGCTTCACTTAAGACTCAGTGCTAGATTTATGTGGAATCTTATGAGCTAACAAGGCTGTGAAATATGCAAATAAAACTCCAAATCAAGAAAGAAAGGACTATGTGATAAAAGTCAAACATATGAAAGTCATGGGGATTAAAAAGAGAAAGAAAGGTTTTCAGTTCCAAGGATCATTGGAGGAAAAAGTGGTACATATCTAAAACTGTTATTATCAACCTCAATGTCTTTATTATTAAATAATTGTTTGTGATAAGTAGAGACAAAAAGCACTATGTTTTCATTAGTTACTCACTTGTATACTAAAGAAACTTTTCTAATAATTTTAAGAACTGGAAAATTTCACAACATCTTTAAAAATTCAAAAGCATTTCTCGAAAACTAGCATTTCACAAAACAACTCTCTGAATTTAAAGCTTTCTTCAAAAATCTCTGGAGACAAAATTCCAGAAGGAAAATATTTCTGATGACATCCATTTATTAAAAGAATGCTTTTTCCAACATTTCTTGAAACAGAGAATTTCATTTTGAAGAGTCAAGTTTTCCAGGGTCATGGAGTTTCAAAAGTCATTGAAAAAAGGAGGAAGGGAAAAAAAAAAAAAAAAAAAAGATCATTGGTTCTGTTAAACAGAAAGAGAGGGGATGGGAATCACTAATGAGTTTAAAGAAGATCTTATGCACTGACATGTTTGACCATCTTTTAAATAAAAATGGGAAACTGTAACTAGCTTGAGGGTAAAAATAAATTAGATGTTAGAGAGAATAAAAAACACAACAAGCAACAGAATGTTTACTTTTACTTTCTGCTGTTTGGATTTTGAAGTGTGTTTCAGGAGTTCGTTTTTGGATGTGTATATAGATGAACTATGTGTTACAACACAAAATTGAGTAGAAACTGGGCTTAGTACTCTATGCCTATGTATCATGTATTTATTCATCACCTAATAAATGGATATCTACCATATGTCTGGCACTGTGGTAGACCTTAAGGATGCAGGGATAAACCAGATTTAGTATTCTAAACTTTATAATCTGGTTAAGATTACAAAGCAGGAGATATATTTTTTACCCTAATATTAATAGCAGCTAGCATAGTACCTAAGGCACTTGACTGCTAACCAGAAGGCTGGCAGTTCAAACCACCAGCCACTCCTCAGAAGGAAGATGTGGCAAACTACTTCCGTAGTGATATTGCCTCAGAAACCCAGGGAGGGGTTACTATGAGTCGGGACCAACTCTATGGCACATAACAACAACAACAATAACAGCAGACAATATGCTCCAAGTACTCTTCAAAGTACTTTACAAACATTTTGTAAAGCAGATTGGACCTTACTGTCCCCATACATGAGTAAACAGGAGCCCATAAAATTTAAATAACTTGCCCCAAGGTCTCATCTGTGGAGACAAAAATCATAATCATCATACTATACTGTCTTCTAAAGTTTATTATTTAAAAACTATTCTAGAGTCTGTTATTGTTGTTCCAAAGGGAGAAGTGAGAAACTGTGCCACGAGTTTGGAGGCAAGAAAGAGAATTTGTCAAGGCTCTCTAGGTAATATTTGATTTGACTCTTCAATGATAAAAAGGAGCTCTGATGATGCAGTGGTTAAAACATTTGGCTGCTAACCAAAAGGATGCTTGTTCAAACCCACCAGCTGCCCCAAGGAATAAAGATGGGGCAGTCTGCTTTCATAAAGATTTGCAGCCTTGGAAACCCAATGAGGGTTTCTATGAGTCAGAATTGACTCAAAGGCAGTGAGTTTAGTTCGCTTTCTTCAATGATTGTGGGTGGGGGCAATGAGAACAACAGGTGCAGAAGTACAGCAATTTACAAGACTTGTATTTAAAAAATGTTTAAAACAAAGTCCAAATAAGGAAGGGGTTTTCACAACACCACATAGCAAATAAGAACAAAATCAGAAATGGAATTTATATCATCTGATGCAAAAGACCTCTTTAAAGTGCTAAAGAGCAAAGATGTCACTTTGAAGACTAAGGTGCACCTGACCTAAGCCGTGATATTTTCAACTGTCTCATATACCTGTGAAAGCTAGACAATGGATATGAAAGATCACAGAAGAATTCATGCATTTGAATCATGGTATTAGTGAAAGAAAAACATTAAGATGCCATAGACTGCTAGAAGAGCAAAGAAGTCTGCCTTGGAAGAAGTACAACTAGAACGTTCTTTAGAAGCAAGGATGATGAGACTTCATCTCGTGTACTTTGGACTTGTTATCAGGAGAGACCAGTCCCTGGATAAGGACATCATGCTTGGTAAATTGGAGGGTCAGTGAGAAAGAGAGAGATTCTCATTGAGGTGGATTAACCCAGTGGCCACAACAAAGGACTCAAACATAGCAACAAATGAAAGGATGTCCAGGATGGGACAGTGTTTCCTTCTGCTGTACATAAGTATTGCTATAAGTTAGAACTGATTAGATGGCACCTAACAACAACAATCAAAATGTATCCAACATTACCACCATTAATGCAAAAAAATTTCTGTAAGTGCCTTTCTTATCATAACTTTCTCAATTAAACTGATCTTATTTATTAAAAAAAAAAAATAGAAAGAAAAAAAGAAGTACAGCAATTTTGCAAATAACAGCTCTGGATGGAAGATTGAGTAAGCGGGAGAGATATGCAAGAGCTGAGGCTGGAAAAGTAGCCAAGATCCCAATGTGCCTTGTTCATATGTTCAGGTGTTTGACAAGTCATTAAAATTATTAGGAAGGTTTCACAGAA
The DNA here is from genome assembly GCF_000298275.1 of Orycteropus afer afer. Taxonomy (NCBI): domain Eukaryota; kingdom Metazoa; phylum Chordata; class Mammalia; order Tubulidentata; family Orycteropodidae; genus Orycteropus; species Orycteropus afer. The sequence continues at coordinate 2,936,749 of NW_006921895.1, forward strand.
GCACACCCTGAGTCAAGGGTACAAGTGCAAATCATTTATTAAGGAAATTCTCCCAGGAGAATCTGGTTGGGGAAGAGAGGACAGGAAAAGGAAAGAGGCCAGGCAAGGAAGTCTTTGAATTAAAGTCTCAGGCTCAGCTTCATCTCTTGGAGGAGATCTGGAGCATTACTTATTCCTCAGAGTACATTTTACATAGAAGCAAACAATCTGAATTTTCATGTTCACACATGAGTCAATCATTGGCCATAAACTGCCCCACAAAATATATATTTCAAGGAATTTCCAGGTCTTTGTTAATATGGGTGAAGAAACATCAATAACCCAAAGCTGGAACTCTGAAAAAATTCCAGTGATTATCAGCAAAGCCAATGGGAGATAGGCGATGGGTATACAACATGGGCAGAGAACAACAATGTCTGCTACCAGTAGGGACATCGTAATTGTCATTAGAATAGGCAAATCATTCAAAGAATATTGAAAACCTTGTATTGAAAGATATTAAAACTTACTGAGGGAAAAAAAAACACAAAACAACAGTATATTAAACAAAGATGGAAATATAGGCAGAGATGAAAGTCCCATGGAACTTTGAAGCCAGAACAGAAATCAGTAGGAAATGTAGAAATCACCCAACCTGAAGGCTACTCTTATTTTGCAGATGAAGAAACTACAGGCCATGAAACTGTCACATGCACATGATTAATGACAGAGCCAAA
>NW_006921895.1:2938894-2942042 GCF_000298275.1 Orycteropus afer afer
ACTTGACAGCACATAACAACAACAACAACATGGGATAAAACGTAGGACAGTGGTGAGACAATGACACCAAATCTTTGAGGACCTTGCCTTTCAGGCTAAGGACCTTGTCTTTCAGCCCAAAAGAGTTTTGCTACTATGATACAGACTTGACTTAAGTATCCCTGGTGACACAGTGGTTAAAGTGCTTGACTACTAACTGAAATGTTGGCAGTTACAACCCACCAGCTTCTCCATGGGAGAAAGATGTGACAGTCTGCTTCTAAAAAGACTTACAGCTTTGGAAACCCTATAGGACAGTTTTACTATGTCCTATGGAGTCTCTATGAGTTAGAGTAGACTCAACTGGCAGTAGGGTTTTGAGTTCCTGATCTTGATTGGGATTTCTCATGCATCTTCACTCAGGTATTATGTCAGCTGGAGACTGGCTGATCTAGGATAAGCTTACCTGAGGTCATTTATCTCTGATCTTTATGTCTCTGAATTCTTCAACATGGTAATCTCGATTTACTTTCTTGTTGGTTAGCAAAGGATACAAGATAGAAGAGAAGTGAAAATACTTTTCAAAGTCTCTACTTGCATCAGATTTGAGATTGTCTCATTGATCAAAGTAAGTCACATGATCAAGTCTAGACTCAATATAGGAAGGCTCTACCAAAGGGTGTGGAAAGAAGGAAGTGTAAAAAATTGGGACCATTAATACCAATGAACTCCATAGTTGGTAAATACAATAAAAGAGTGAATAAATTACTCTGAAACTAGATTCAAATCCCAACTCTGAAATTTCCTAGCTGTATGATCTTGGACATGGTATTTATCCTTTCTGTGCCTTCTTGGTTTCCTCAGATGATAATAATAAAATTTAAAAAAAATAGTATATCACTTATAAAAATTTCACCTACACCACAGGATAGTTTGAGGATTGTTGCTGTTACTTGCTGCTGAGTTGATTCTGACTCATGGCTTATGACAAACTCATGTGTGAGGAATAGAACTACTCCACAGGGTTTTCAAGGCTGTGACCTTTTGGAAGCAGATAGCCAGGTCTGTCTTTCAAAGTACCCTTAGGTGGGTTTGAACCACCAGCCTTTAGGCTATTAATTGAGTGCTTAACTCCTTGTGTTGCCCAGGGAGTCCTGTTCGAGCACTAATGTGTTAATATGTGTAAAGTGTTTAGAGCAGTGACTGGCACATTTTAAGATCTCTCCATATAAACGGTGGCTATTATCATCAAGTCAATTTTAGAATTTAGATGGTGAGAGTGTGTTTTATCATTGTGTATCCAAAAAGGTGGGAAGAAGTGGAATGATGGTGTCTTGGAAACAGACTTCCACAATACACACAATTTTCCTGAAGCTGTTCCTGGTTGCTTTCCAGTTTCTTCATTAACTGGTGGTATCTTTTTGGTCAGTCCTTTAAATGCCCTTGTTATTTTCTCTTTAAACATAGGCATTAAAAACCTCAGTATTTACTAGTTGCCCTGTCAATAACTTTCTATTTGACCATATTTCTGGTAGGATTTTTAAACCTTTTGTGAGTTACTACTTTAGGCACAAAACTAGGCCCTATGGATTCTTCAAATGCCTTCTTCACAGCTGCATTTAAAAAATTTAAACTCATATTAACTTGATTGAAGGGAAAAGCAATACACAATATGGTTGAGTCAATACTACATAGTCAAGGCAGTGGAAGATACAGGGAGCAGCACCAGAGTTAAATGCAATGAAGGTGAACAGTATTACATACATAATACTGCAATAAGAATAATGACAATAATCTATGAGTGGATACACCGAAAGACACTCAAGCTCAATAGGGGTGGGAAGGTGAATGGGACTACAACTGTAAATATACACAGGTTTGACAGAGGATATCTCTACCTGTGTATTTTATATGTGCTGCAAATATTTTTGTGAATGTAATAGACCATACAGGGGGCATAGTTATGAAAACTTCTTAGTCATACCCAAACACCTTGAGGGAATGAGTCGCTGGGCATGAGGGCTCAGGAGCATAGTCTCAAGGCACTCTAAGGTCAATTAGCATAACACAACTCACAAATAAATTGTTCTACATCCTAACTTAGTAAGTAGTAACTGGCCACTTAAGCTTGTAACTGGCCACTTAAGGTGCAACCATTGGTCTTTTTGTGTCTAAAGCAAAGAAGAGTGAAGAAAATAAAAGACACAAGGAAATAATTACTCCAGAGGACTAATGGGCCATGTGAACCCCAGCCTCCACAACACTGAGACCAGAAGATCTAGATGGTGCCTGGCGGCCACTGCTAACCACTCTGAATAGGATCACAAATAGGAGATGCTGGATAAAATGGGAGAAAAATGTGGAACAAAATTAAAAATACTGATAAAAACCAGGCTGACTGGTCAGATGAAGACAGGTCAAAACCCCAAGATTATAGCCTTTAGAAACCCTTTAAGCCAATACTGAATTCCAACCCCATGGCTCAACATTCAGCTAGTTGATAGGTCTATGAGGTGAACAGTAATACCAGGAGGGTATGCACTCATTAGAAGAATCAACCATATGAAATTAATCATTTGCCCAGCGATACAACTAGGAAGGTGGAAGAGGATGAGAAGGAAGGATAAAGAGAAGGAGTAGGTACAGGGAGGAATTGGAGAGGATGCTGTTGCATTATGGAAATCTCAATGTATGTCACAGAACAGAATATGTATGGACTGTTGAATGGAAAACAATTGCTCTGCAAGCTTTCATCCAAATCTCAATTTAAAAAAAGTAAATTAGAGCAAACCAATTAATCAAAACAATGAGAAAAAGGAAAGAAGAGATACATTTCAAATTTTTATAACACAATTTTATATTTAGTTTTAGTGCCTCTATACAATCCTTTCTTAGAATAACATATTTCTTAGAGCATATTTTCATTTAGATCTGGTGGTGCAGATGGTGCAAGGAAGTGTGAGTCCCTAGGGTTACTAAGAAAAATGAGGAGATTGGAGCTGGAAAATAAAATGAGAAAGTAAGACCTAATTAGGATAAAAAGGAAAAAAAGCAGCAAAAAATTAACATTAATAATGAAATCTGAAGAGTACAAGAAAAGATTCCTCAAAGATACAATGTATGTTCTCTGTATTTATATATATCTAGATAGTCCTCAACTTATTCACAC
>NW_006921895.1:2956823-2963718 GCF_000298275.1 Orycteropus afer afer
TAGAGCTATGCATAAGTATGCATAAAATATGCCTGCATAAAGAGTTATGTAGAAAATTGTATAAAACAACTTAAAGGGATAGCTATGTAAAAATTAATTGAAAATGTGCTGCATGCCATCAAATTCAGTGTTAAAATAGAGAAACTTCTCTAAAGCTGATATCTTGGTTTGGGTTCTACAAAAACAGAGCCTGAAACAAGGGTATGGATGCAGAGATTTGATGCCAGGAAGCATAAGAAGAGAAATGGGGAAAGTGATATGAGGAAGGAGAAAAATGAAGAAGGGTTTATTAATTCACTTCTCATTACTGTGAATACCTGGGACACAATCTTGCTGGGGACTCTGAGGCATCAAATAGAAATTGTCCCACCCTTGTCCTATAAGAGAGAGGCTGGGAAAGCTGGAATATTTTTCTGCTGGCCCCTTTTCCCCAATTACAAGTTGCCCCCAGGAGTGTTAAGGCCTGTGCTTTTGGGTTTCACTGCTCAGTAGTTTTCATAGCTGAGATGCCATGGTTAATGCATGATGTGCACCACTGGCCATGAGAAAGTTGCTCCTACCCTAATTGTGCAGAAATCAGATAGGTTGAAGTAAATGTGTCTGCTGCAGCATGCTAACATTTTTGCATGTTCATATTTTTCTTATGCAGCAACCTTAAGGAACCTAACCTAAACAGAGGAAGACTCATAAAGATGATGTAGGGACAACAGGCTTATTTACTGATGAACAATGGAAAGTAAGAGAGGTTAAGGAGTGTTTTAGAAACACACATAGATTTCTGGTAGAGCAGAACTGAAGACTAGATTCCTGACCTCCATTTCAGGGTACACCTGTTCACACTGACAGTGAGTTTAGCCAAACAGCCTGCAATGCCAGACTGCTGACAAGTACAATAGCATGAGAATGAAGCAAAATTACTGTCCTTTCATACCCTGAAAATGACTCTTAATAGCAGCATTTTAAAGTAGAAAAATAAAAGGATATGCTATTTGGAGCAACAAATCATGAATATGAATACTGGACATCACACCTACTCACTGAGAAATATTAGGCAAAGAACATGCTTAAACTCACTAAGCCTCAATTTCTTGTTCTGTAAAATGAATAGAGCATTTTCCACCCCAAAGGATTCTTTTGTGGATCAAATAAAACCAATTAGGCTTTGTGAATCACAGCTACCAATGCTCAATTTCAATATTGTTAAAAGGCCTAATAAAACGATTTCCATATCGGGCTTTTGGAGGTCCTATGGGTTCTGCATATACTTGTTTTTCATATTCCTCCATACCTCTCACCCCTAAAGAAGACCATGGACATGGTTGATGTGCAATAAAGCTAAGGAGAAACAGAAAAGCCCACAAAAACCAGTTGTTACTACAGCAATGTGTTGATTGTTTTATTTATCAACTGGAATTTAGCCCTTGATCATTATATTTGCAAAAATAATACAGAATCAGCATTTTGTTGGTAGAAAGAAATCAGACACCAAAGAACACATGCTGTACGAGTCTTTGAAGTTTAAAAGCAAGAAAAATTAATTGATGGCAATGGAAGCAGAATAGCACTTTCTCCTTGGTGAGAAGATGCGTAAAACCAGTTGCCATTGAGTAGACTCTATCTTAGTTCTCTAGTGCTGCTATAACAGAAATAGCACAAGTGAGTGAGTGGCTTTAACAAACAAATTTATTCTCTTCCAGTTGAGGAGGCTAGAGGTCTGATTTCAGAATGCCAGTTTTAGGGGCTGCGTGAAGACCCCTTGAGTTTGGGATTCAGCTCTGCCTCTTATTCCAGGCCTACTGGAGCTGGATGTTTCTTTTAGCTCACACAGCTACTGGCTGCTGAGGCTGCTGAACCCAAGATTGGCAGGTAAAATACCACAATCCCAAGATCAACAGGGAGTGTAGCACACCACTGGTTCAAGTCCAGGAACAACTGAAAGATCAGAAGGCAGCATGCCCAATATGTGTCAAAAAGCTCAAGACCCTTCTCCATATAGACTGGAACCAGGCCACAACTCCAAAGGCAACTAAGTAGCTGCTCATAGCAGATTCCACCCTGGAGCTAATCACACTAAATCCAAACTCATCATAGGGAATAACCACATCCAGCTGCCACACCACTGAAAACCATGGCCCACACATGTTGACACACAGGCTTAACTACCATACTGACTCATGGTAACCCTATGTGTGTCAGAATAGAACTGTGTGCCACAGAGTTTCCAATGGCTGAATTTTCCAAGTAGATTACTAGGCCTTTCTTCTTAGGTGTTGCTGGGTAGACAACCTTCCAGCCCTTCTTAATAGAAGGGTAGTATACATTTGCACATCCAGGGACTCCTAGAGAAGAAACATAGGGTGTTGGGAATGGTCTATATCTTGATCTGGGTGGTGATTACATCCACTGTAAATCTATACAAAAATTTATGGACCTGTACACTCAAGATTTTCACTTTACACCCTTTATGCCCTGACCCAGGACTCAAAGCAACCGCCTTTGGGTTTCCGAGGCAGTAAGTCTTTACAAAAGTAGATGACCCTGTCTTCCTTTCTCGGAGTGGCTGGTGGGTTTGAACTACCAATCTTCTGGTTAGCTGTCAAATGCTTTGGACACTATGCCACCAGAGCTCCGTTTTAACCTGGGAAGGGGAATCCCTGGGTGGTCTAAGTGATTGATATGCTTGGCTACTAACTGAGAAGTTGGAGGTTCAAGTTCACCCAGAGATGCCTCAGAAGAAAGATATGTTATCTAATTCCAAAAAAAAATCAACCATTGAAAATCCAATGGAGCACAGTTCAGCTTTGACACACATAGGGTTGCCTTGAGTCTGAATTGACCCCCATACCTAGTTTTACCTAGGAAGGGCAATAGTTGTTTTTCAAGAAGAAGGACAAAACTGAGAGCATCTTCAGGTACCATTCATTTGTTGTTCTGTGCTAAATAATGCCCAATGGTTTTTGCTATAAACACATTTCTGTGTGTTTATTGTTGACTACACAGCAGGACACAGAGAATAAAGTAGAGTTGCTGTGATTTTGTGAAGGATGTCATCCTTGGAAACCTTAGACTCCCTTTGATAATCAGCTATGACTTTGTGCTTGAAAAGAAACATCAGCACTTTTCTTGTTTGGCCTTACATTTTTATTTATTCTTCATTGTTTCTGGATTGTGAATGTTCTATTAAGTCATATACCAAAAAAAAAAAAAAAAAAAAAGTCTTTATCCTAGAGCATATATTGTAGTAAAGGTTTCAATAAACAGAAAAGAAAATACTTGAATTTACTGTTACTTTAAACTCAGGTTATAATCCCCTAAATCAAATTTCAAAAGCTTTTAGCTTTTGTTAAGCAGCCTATGAAATATTGCATTAACAAAAGCCCCTTATCTATATTCTTTATATATTTAAGGGCAACAGTTCTCAAATATTAGCATATATATATTTCATGAAGTCTGCTTGACAAAAGTGCAGATTTCTTGGAGGAGATGGTGGTGTGGAGGGTACATTCTGATTCATTCCTGAAAACTCTGCTGGAGGTTGACCTTGAAGGAATCCTTTTCTTATGGCAGTTTTTTACCTAGGTGAGCTGTCAACATCTGTGAAGTTGTGTCATTCTACCCCTGTATTAGTATAATCATTTAATCTACACATAGATGATCTGAATTGAACCATCTAGAGCTCTTGCCAGGGACTAAAAGAGTAATAATAATAATAATAATAATAATAAAAAGCTACTAGCATATGCATCTACATGGAGAGATTGCACAGATATTTTCCTGAGTGGAAGAAACTAGACACAAAAGAGGTCATACTGCAAATTCCATTTATATAATGTTCAAAACTGATCAATAGTGATAGAAAGTAGATAAATGATTACTTCTGGATGGGCATATGCTGTAAAGCAGCATAGGGAGTCGGATGGGGGGTGGAAATGATCTATATCCTGCTCTGCGTGGTGATTATATGAGTTGTATGTATATAACATCTAGGACTGTGCCTAGCACATATTGTTGTTGTTATGTGCCATTGAGTCGGTCCCGACTCATAACGACTGCTCCTTGGGTTTCTAAGGCAGTATCACTATGGAAGTAGATTGCCCAACCTTCCTTCTGAGGAGTGGCTGGTGGGTTTGAACTGCCAGCCTTCTGGTTAGCAGTCAAGTGGCTACTACTGGTAGCCACTATGCTACCAGAGCTCCTATGCCTAGCACATAATAAAAGCTTAATAAACATGTATGGAATGAATAATGGAATAATAAAAGCTTAATAAACATTTATGGAATGAATTATTACATGAATTTTTACTTCTCATAATATTAACACTATAAACCATAAATACAACCTAAATGTAAATCAGTTTCTTGTCTGGTTAAGCAATCTCATCCCACTCTTGATACATACTAGCTTGTGATCAACTACAATTCCCAGCTCTTTTTCAGATAAACCACTACCAAGCCAGAAGTTCCCAATTGTATACTGAGAGAATTATTTTTAAATTCCCACACATGGTCTTTTATAAGTTTCATCTTGCTATTTTAAACTCAGCATCCCAAGTCTGCCAAGAGATAATTCTGAATCTTAATTTTGATATATCTTACATTAACATTTTCTTCTAGCTTTGATAAACTCAAGTTTGTTTTGCTTTGACTCCATTCAAGTTCCTTATAATGTTTAAGCAGACAAGATAAACTAAAGAGCTCTGTGAACTACCAAAAGAGAGTTGTGAAATATTGCAGTTTCCCAAAAAAATGTTTGCGCCAATTCATGTAGTTGTTCTTACAATATGATACTGACATTCACCTATCAAGAGACTGGATCTAAGTACCCCTCAATTGAACTTGAGTAGACAGACCTTTGCAAAAGTTTCCATTAAAGAAATATGGTGGAAGTAACACTATGCATCATTTAAAGATAAATTAGAAACAGTGACAAAGCTTTCATTTGGCTCCTTTTCTCTTGGACCTATGCCTTGGAAGCCCTGACCTGACATGTCTGGCTACCTTGAAGCCATCAAACTAGAAACATCACATAGAGAGAGAAAGCAATGCCCAAAATGAGGAAGAATCAAAGCTTACTGCAGTTTTAAACCACTGAGGTTTGGAGTGATTTTTCACATAGCAATAGATAACAAACACCTATTATGTTGTTGAGGGTATATTGTTGAAGTACTGTCATGAGAGAGTCAAATTTTTCTAAGGCAAGTCTTGAAGCTGCATATTAGAAACACTCAAGGCAGGGGAAGTGCTGACATCCTTTGTAGGCTGACTCAACTGCTTTACTTTTAGTTTATGCTGAGTAGTATATCTGCTACCACCCGTTTGTTAGTTTGTTATACTGTGGTGGCTTACGTGCTGCTATGCTGCTAGAAACTATGCCACTAGTGTTTCAAATACCAAGAGGGCCACCCATGGTGGAAAGATTTCCATAGAGCTTCTAGACTAAGACAGACTAGGAAGAAAATTCTGGCAATATACTTCCAAAAATTAATCATTGAAAACCATATGGATCATAACAGAATATTGCCTGACATAGTGCTGGAGAATGAAATCCCTAGGTTGGAAGACACTCAAAATACAGAGTTAACACAACAGACTTGAGCACACCAAGGATTGAGAAGATGACATAGACCCTGATGACAGTTCATTCTGTTATACATGTGATTGCCATGAGTGGAGCCGACTAAACAATAACTAACAGCAGCAGTATGTCTTCAAAGTATAGCACTGTTTAGGGTAGACTAGAGCAATGTTCTTAGTGAATGGTCATAAAAAGGAGTGACTAGAATGGAAGTTTAGGAGGCTGGAGGCAAGAACGGACATTAGCTCTGATTCACAGTTTTGCTTTGATTTGCCGTATTTATCATCAATTTGAGGACAATCTGAACAAACAATTGCTTTTTTTTTTTTAATTTTTTTTTGGTATTGTGATTTGGGTGAAAGTTTACAGAGGAAATTCACTTTCCATACAGCAGATCACACACACGTTGTCTCATGACATTGACTACAATTTACCCCAATGCAACAGCTCCCCTTCCAATTCCTCCCAATAGTTACATCTTCCCTGTATCCATCCCATCATGCACTCCTGTCCCCTGAACTATCTCCCTGTGTATAAACACCCCTTTTTTCTCCCATGATTGTTCTCTCCAAGGAGTGTGTCTATCTAAGGTACATGTTCAACTCATATGCCTGTCTTTTGTTTGGCTGGAAGCCACAAGTGTGGGTTCAATTCCAGACCTAAAGGGCAGCTAGGGACCATAGTCTCAGTGGTTCCACCAGGCTCTATCAGACCAGCAAATCTGGTCCTCCTTTCTCTTTTCTCAAATGATTTTGAGTTTTGTTCCACATTGTTCTCCCTCTCCATCCAGGATCCCCTACATAGATCCCCCTTCAAGTGGTTAACAGTTGTAGCCGGGCACCATCTAGTTCTTCTGGTCTCATACTCATATAGGCTGAGGATCACATGGTGTACCAGTTGCTTGGACTAACTGTTTCCATGAATCTTTGTTTTCTTCATTCTTCTTTGCTCTGGACAAGAAGAAACCCATCATTGCATCTAGATGGCTGCTTACAAGCTTTTAAGATCCCAGTTGCTACTTGCCAAAGTAGGAGGTAGAACAATGTTTGATGTATTATGTTATGCCAAGTGAGCTTGATGTCCCTTGTGACTATCGTTCCAAGCCAACAGGTTCAACTACTCTCTCCCACTGGGTAGCTGGCTGTGACAAGAAGTGACAACAATCTTGTCCCTTATCAGCCCTACTATACACCTGGGAATTCTTACGGAGTGTACAAATACACTTGTAGAACCATTGTCTGCCAACCCTATACATGGTCTTGGGTATACTCCCTGCTGCATAGACATACCTACTAGTTCAGCCTATGTACCCATCTATCCA
>NW_006921895.1:2964056-2964796 GCF_000298275.1 Orycteropus afer afer
TATTCTTTAGGGTTGCATAGTATTCCACTGTGTGTATGTACCATAGTTTAGTTATCCATTCCTCAGTTGATGGACACCTAGGTTGTTTCCAACTTTTTGCCATTGTAAGTAGTGCTGCAATGAACATGGGTGTGTATATGTCTGTTTTTGTCATGGCTCTCACTTCTTTAGGATATATACCTAGTAATGGAATGGTAGATCAAATGGAATTTCTATTTCCAACTTTTTAAGGAATTGCTACGCAGCTTTCCACAGTGGTTGTACCATTTTACAGTCCAACCAGCAGTGTATGTATCTCTCTGCATCCTCTCCAGCATTTATTATTTTCTGTTTTGTTAAACATTCCTGCTAGTACTGGGGCAAGATTGTATCTCATTGTTGTTTTGAATTGCATCTCTCTAATGGCTAATGATCATGAGCATTTCTTCATATGTTTGTTGGCCACCTGAATATCCTCCTTAGTGAAGTGTCTTTTCATGTCTTCTGCCCATTTTTTAATTGGATTATTTGTCTTTTTGTTATTCAGGTGTTGGAGTTTTCTATAAATTCTAGAGATAAATCCCTTGTCAGATATATCATTGCCAAATATTCTTTCCCCCTCTGTAGGTTCTCTTTTGACTCTTTTGGAGAAGTCTTTGGAAGCACATAAAACTTTAATTTTTAAAAGGTCTCGTTCATTTAGTTGATCTTCTGCTGTTTGTGTGTTTTGGGTTATGCTTGATAGTCTATTTATGCCATAT
>NW_006921895.1:2996869-3039624 GCF_000298275.1 Orycteropus afer afer
TGATTTCCCAAGGCTATAAATCTCTACAGCAGTGGATTGCCTCATCTTCCTCCCATGGAGCAGCTGGTGGATTTAAACCACTGACCTTCTGGTTAGCAGCTCAGTGCCTTACACACTGCACTACCACACTCCCTATAATGATGACAACTAAGGAAATATCCAGAAGTTCTGCTGTGTAGCACTTGAGGTTGCTATGAATTGTAATCTGCTTGATGGTGATGGGTCTAATTGCTTTCTTTCTTTCTTACTTTTCTTTTTTTTTTTTTTTTGGTGCAAATATATAACAAGTGATTTGCCAAGAAGTTGGAGTTTCAAGTTCATGGGAGGCCCCTCAGAATAAAGGTGTAGCAATCTACTTCTGAAAAATCAGTCAATAAAAACCCTATGGAGCAATTCTATTCTGACACACATGGGATCATTATAAGTTAGACTCCATTTGATGGCAACTGGTTTATTTCTTAATTTAGCAAAACAAAGTCAGATATTCACCTATTATCACCTTCCCATCTCTTCACCTATTACCACACTAATTTTCTATAACAGTCACTCCAAATTCAATATCTTTAAAGCATTAGCCTTTTTTGTTTTGTTTTGTTTTAATTTCTCACACATCTAGAGGTTGTTTGGGAGACTTGCTGATCTGATAAGCTCTGCTGATCTTGCTGGGCTTACTCATGTGCCTGTGCTGTGCTGGTAGGTTGACTGGGGCTATCTGGTCTAAGGTGGCCTGGGCTGCTGAGGCATCTCTAAGGAATGACAGGTATGGTATGTGACCTGGGTGCCACTTGAATGGAGCACCACTGAGCAGTTTCTATTAAGCTGATATGGCTCAAAATTCTTCTTCAAGCGTGGTAGACATCCAGTGGTGTAGTGATGGGGGGAGAGGTGGGCACTTGCCCTGGGTGCAAGTCCAAGGTGACACCACATGAGGCATGGAATGACATTCTAAGACACCACAAAAATGAAAGGTGCTTGACTGAGGCAGCAGGGTAAGAGAGTGTCCCTATTTCGACCTATAGTCATCTTGAAATTGGGATTGGGGCACAAGTTAGAGATTAGCCATGGCATTTGTTACCCTCACTAAACTCCTGTAGAGCCAAGATGACTCTGCTCTCCTCCTCATATCTCTCACAGCTCCCTAACAGGTGGTCTATACCTGTAATTACTGACAATTCCAGAGACTTAAGAGAAATAGAAATGCACAAATGTTTTCCATGCCTTTGCTTTTGTAATGTTTGCAAGTCACATGGCCAAGTCCAGAGATAATGTGGGAGGGGATACAAAGTTACAGGTCAAAGGGTGTGAATACACAGAGGGCAGGACAATGAAAACCCTATGGGTCACAATTGTTTATATTCAACAACTTACGGGGAGGATGGTGCAGGACTGGGAAATATTTCATTTCATTGTGCATGGGGTCACCATGAATTGAGGTGACTGAGTGGCAGGTAAAAGTAACAACCAAAAAAAAAAACCAACCCAAAACCCAAACTAACTGCCATTGGGCATTGGGGAGCTCTGCTAGCATAGTGCCTAAAGTACTTGACTGCTAACCAGAAGGCTAGAGGTTCAAACACATTAGCCATTCCTCAGAAGGAAGGTTGGGGCAATCTACTTCCATAGTGATACCCCCTCAGAAACCCAATGAGGGGTTACTATGAGTCGGATCTGACTCCACTGCACATAACAACAACAACTGCCATTGAGTCAATCCAGACTCATAGTAACTCCCATTAGGTTTCTGAGGTGGTAAATTTTTACAGAAGTAAATTGTCCATATTTTCCTTCCTTGGAGTGGCTAGTGGGTTTGAACTGCCAACCTTTTGGTTAAAAGTCAAATGCCTTAGGCAATGTGCTGCCATCAACAGTAATAAAGAGGACACCAACTGGAGCTATTAGTGGGGTCAAGCTGCCACATACAATCTTAATGGTATTAAGCAATAATTGGCAGGAATCCAGTTTAAGAAGTACTTAAAGACAGACTTTAAGAAGGAATTCAATTTAAAAAGGAGTCTTGGGACAGGAATACCTAAAGGAGATGGGTTTGCATTGACTACAGTAAGAAATGATAAGCACCAGCAAAAAGTGGAGAGATCGATGGCTTTTCAGTGGGCCAATTGGATTATAAGCATACGGCAAACATTCTATGTTTTTTCTTTTTTCTTGTTTGGAAGTTTCCATGCCCTTTCTCTTATATTAATTCATAGGACAAAGACAATATATATTAATACTCAATTTATCTATTGACAATTTAAGTTGAATAGGTACCAGTCTGGCATATGTTTGTGATGACTTCTCTTTGCCAATGATCTTTGGTCTATATAGGATCTCCCATCCCAGACTGCCTTTAAAATACTTTAAAGTAAGTATTCCAGAAAGACATGTGAGCAGCAATTATTGCAAGAAGCGTTTATCTCCTGAAATTTAGATAGTCAGGAATAAACTGGGTGACCGACCTGCCCCCTATGACCTGGGAGAGAAGGACAGACTGAAAACTGTGAACTGCCCTAAATATGTCACTACTAACCCAAATTAATTTGAGTCTTGTTTTTCCTCCTCTTGGAGCCAGGAGTATATGGGGTGGGAAGGTTAATGCAGTGCAGTCTTATCTCCTCTGGGCAATTCTGCCGGCTTGGAATGGCTTCCTTCTCTTCTCTGGGAAAGAAATGTGCTTTGCCATAATGATAAGAAGAGTGGTAAAGAGGTCAATCCAGGGAGATTAGGATGCACACCAACATTTCCCTGTGCTGCACAGGGTTATTATGAATCCAGGAAGTGAGAGGCTGCAGTTAATTTTAGTTCTTAGTAGCTCATTCTCTGAGGGGTTCCTCTGAGAGATGCAAACAACTCAACAGAAACTTGTTAAAAAGACTTCATTCTGTACATTCAGGGAGAGGGCCCACACAAAATCTTTACACTAGAGACAACTCAGACCCAATTTCAGTGAGTAATAAATCAGATTTCAGTTGTTTTCAAGAATCTCTCATGCTTATCTTCCATGTCTTAGCTAAATTAGGATAATTTTGTTCCCCAGCTCAGGAGAAAAGGCAGGAATTAGTAACAACTTTCAACCATTTCCTCTACTATTTTTTGATGGGGGGACTAGGGATTGGCATAGCAGTAATTCCCACAGGCCTTATATGCTAATGAGATGAAGAAGTGCTGACAAGAACAATGCATATAAAGAAGAGTTCATATTCAACTACTGGGCAAACTTTCCTAAAAATCCCTTTCCTTTTCATATAAATATGGAATAATAAAGATGAAACTTTTGGCTAGAACCTGAATATTGGTCTCTGTCTCTTGTTTCCATACCATGTCTTCTCTATCTTCCCTGACCTATATCTTCTTTAACTGGTTCAGAATACTGTCTACTCTCTTATTTAAAACTTATGCCCCCAGCTCCTATGGTCAAACTCTGTACTTTAAACCTTATCTGGTGATGCTGTGGTTAAAGCACGGCATTGCTAACTGAAAGGTCAACAGTTCAAACCTACCAGCTTCTCTGCAGGAGAGAGGTAAAACAGTCTGTTTCCGTAAATATTTATAGCCTTGGAAACTCTATGGGGCAGTTCTACTCTGTCCTACAGGGTTTCTGTGAGTGATAATCAACTCTATGGCAGTGGCTTTGGTTTAGGTTTTTGGGGCACAATCTCTAGGATTTAAAAAAAAATGAAATATAATATGAATAAGTAAATGAATGACAAAATTGATGGATAGGTGAATCAAAGGATGAATCAAAGAGAGAATGAATTAAATGGGCTTCACTACCCTTGAACCAACCCCAACAAACTAAAAATAATCTTCTGTTCACCTTTGGTATTGTGATGTTCAAGGTCAACTGAGGTTCAGACTTCTCACAAATTTATGGAAACTACAATCACATCTATCTATAATGTCAAAGAGCAAACTGTAGCTTCTATTAAATTAAAAGAACAAGTTTGCTGAAGGAAAAAAGATCTGAAATTAGGCTGCACTTCATGAAGATTCACTAAAGTACTTCAGTGAAAGGAGTATTTACATACAGAAAATCCAGGAACTTATAAGAAAATAATTCTGATTGAGTGACATTTAGAAAATCATGCTTTAATAGACATAAGACAATGGTGAAATCTCTTAAACATTCTTTTGCTAATCATAAAGTTCGAGTCATTTAACAGTTTAACCTATGGATATTTCTAGTGCCAGCCTGAACGAATGTTCTTCTGGTGAATATGTGGGAGGAAGAGTGAGGAGAGGAGCCCACAGGCATCCTGAGGTATGCTAGCTAGCTGACATTTGAAAGTCAGCTCAGAAGAAGCAGTAAACAGCAAAAATGGAGTCTGACCTGCATCTTTGGCACTAGTCTCTTATGTGACACACATAGTTCTTTTGAGTTCCTTCACAGTAGATTGATGAATTTTTAGATGATTGACTTCTTGAGAAAAAGTTCCTAAATACTTTTTTTGCAGTCTTCTTCCACAGCAGATTTAGGGAGAGAAGTAATCCTAGAGCAGTGCTGTCCAAAAGAGGAACAATATCAGCCACATAGGTAATTTAAAATTTTCTATATACCATTGCCATGAAGTGGTTCCAACTTGTGGTGACCCCACGTATGCCGAGCAGAACTGCATTTGATAGAGTTTTCATGTCCATGACCTTTTGGAAGCAGATCATCAGGGCTTTCTCCCAAGGCACCATTGGGTGCATTTGAACTGTCAACTTTTCAGTTAGTTCCCCAGTGCTTGACTGTTTGCACTACGAACTAACCCCTCACTGCTGTAGAATCAGATCAGACTCATAGTGACCCCTCCTTGGGTTTCCAAGGCAGTATCACTGCTGAAGTAGATATCTAGTAACCACTAGAAAAATAAACCACTAGGAAAAATAAACAATTATGTGATTTTTAGTAATATATTTTTTGTAACCTCATGTATCAAAAATATTGTCATTCCACATAAAATTGCTATAAAAATATTTTACATTCTTCCAATTCTGATACGAAATTTACACTTACAGCACAGCACAATTTGGACTTGCTACATTTCAAAAGCTCAGGAACCACCACAGTTTGCTTGGACTTTCTATTGGTTTGTGTGAGTCTAAGATGAGCTGAATCATGAGAGGAAGGTCCTGTTCTCCATTCCACCTGCCAGCTGGTTAGGAGCAAATGCACCGCTGCAAGGCACTGTACAGTTAGGGGCACTTAGCATTTGGGAACATTAATTTCATGTCTAGAGATGGTAAATTAACAAAACAAAATAATTTCCCCTCTCCATTACTATAGTTTCTGCTTAAAAGAGTGCATGTATTTTAAAACCTGGCAGTGAGACACATTTCCTATTGGGCAAATTGGCCGATTCAATCTTATTACTTTAATCATACAAATGCAGACTTTACAAGCAATTTACCATAGAAACAGAGAGAAAGCCCACCTTCTCCCAACTAAAAATATAACAATCTCTATTTAAATATGCATAACCATATGACAGATGGTTTCTGGGGCACAGTGCTCCACTTTATTTCCTTTTGAAAAGGCTTGAGCACTATTTGGAAGTATGAATTCTTTACATCTATCCCTGGCTGGCCCTGGTAGGCAGTGTCTTCACCCTTGGGTCAGCCGACCATCTCTCACTTTCCTATTTGTTTAATGACATTAAAGTAAAAGAATGAAGGGAAAAGACATTTCTTACATTGGTCATCTGCTTTATATCTACATCAAAAAATTAACAAGCATGGATAAATTAATATGATTGATTTTGTCAAATAGTTTCTCCAAGAAAAGTAAGTACTGGATGAGACAACTGGCAGATACTACTAATAGATAGCAGAGTTGTCCTGAAGATAGTCTCAGTGAGGAGAGAAAACTGAGGCTCATGTAATGATGAGTGAAATAGAAACCTGAAGATTATGAGACTATTGAGGAAGAAACTGAGACTAGGTTGGCTCCTGGAAAGTTATGGGTCAGCAATCTGTCTACTTTTCCTTAGACTTCTATTTGTAGTCCTCTTGCTTCTTACTCTGTGTATGCTTTTTTGATATGGAGTCATTCAAGCCCATTGCATCACTTGCCATGCGTATTTTGCCTGGAGATCCCTAAAGCTTTCCCTGGCATGGACCAAACTCTGTAGTTCTAGAATCTTCTATTCAGCCATCTGCTGGATACTCCATGTCTTTCCAGCAGGCCAAATGTCACGTGGCAGCAGCTAAATACCTTGGCTTTCCTCCTCGGCATCTCTTCCTCTAGGGTCTCCTTAGTAATAGGACCCTGTTTAGCAGGAGTGCATGGGAGGAAAGGACACAGGGAAGAAGTAACTATGGGGAGGAAATGTGAAGAGAGCTGTTTCATTGTGGGAAATCACAGCCAATGTCATGAGACAAAGTATATGTGAACTCCTGCATGGGAAATGAATTTGCTCTGTAAACTTTCATCCAAATAACAATATTTAAATATATATGTATACACACACACACACATATGTATATATGTGTGTGTGTGTGGCCACTCCCCGGAAGGAAGGTTGGGCAATCCTACTTCCGTAGTGATAACTGCCTCGGAAACCCAAGGAGGGGTCGCTAGGAGTCGGGGCTGACTTGATGGCAAATAACAACAAATAACAACATGTGTGTGTATGTGTGTGTATATATATATATATATATATATATATATATATATATATATATAGTTCTGTTTATTGCTTGAGAGCCAGGGCCATTGATGATTCCTTACTCTTTCTTGTTCCCCTCATTCAATTACCCACAGAATCTTGTTGATGTTATTTTGAAAATACCAGTTGAATTTCTCTGCTTCTTTTCAGTCACCACCATTTTAATCTCAGACCAAGGCACCATTTCTCACCTGGATCATGCAGCAGCTTCCTCATGGACCTCTGCCCCTGATTCTTGCCCATTCCAATTTTTCCTCAACCTTCAGACAGAGGAATTTCCAAAGGAGGCAGATGTGACTGGATGCTTTCCTACTTCCATCCTTCAGTAACTACCCATTGCCCTAGGAAAAAAGTCTAAATGCCACATTCCATCATGTACTGGCCCCTGAAATTCTCCTATGATTCTGTCACTAGCCTCTCTCCTGTAAGGCTCTATATTAGTGGTTTTAAAAGTTAAGTCTTAGGTGAGCAACATTAACATAAGCTGGAAACTTGTTAAAAATGTAAATTCTGGGCTTCATCCAAGAGCTAAAACTAAAAACCAAATCCATCACTGTTAAGTCAATTCTGACTCATGGCAACCCCATGTCTTACAGAGTAAAGCTGCTCCACAGAACGTTCTTCACTTAAATCTTTATGAAAACAGTTTTCCAGGCCTTTTTTTCACCGCTGTGCTGGGTGCATTAAAACTGCCGACTTTTAGGTTAGTCTTATTGTTGTTAATTGCCATCAAATTGATTCTTAATCATGCTAACCTCATGTATGTCAGAGTAGAACTGTGCTCCATAAGGCTTTCAAAGCTATGACCTTTCAGAAGCAGATCTGAGCTATCTTTCTTGGCACCTTTGGCTGGGTTCAAATTGCCAAACTTTCAACTGATAGTTGAATGCTTAACTGCTTGGGCCATGTAAGAACCTCTTACCCAAGATCTACTAAGTCAGATCTCTGCGGTGAGGCCCAGCTTTCAATGTTTAAAAACATCCTCCTGTGGAAGTCTGATGTGGCTAAAGGTTAGAACTCCTAGTGCATACAGTTAGTCACTTACACTGCTGTGTCCACTCTCATCTCTAAGCCATTATGCTTGCTCGTCCCTCTAACTTCAACACTCCTCCCCAGTTCTGCAGCCTGCCCCCAGTCTCCACTCATACGTTCATCTGGCCAGTTCAGGGGCTGATGTCATTTCATTGAATATTCTCTTCCATTAAAAAAACAAAAACAAAAACAACTACTGTTGAGTCAATTCTGACTCCTAGGAACCCCCATTGGGTTTGTGAGGCAGTAAATCTTTACAGAAGTAGATTACCCAGTCTTGCTGGTGCTCTTCCATTGTTGTTGTTGTTGTTATGTGCCATTGAGTTGGACCTGACTCATAGCGACCCCTCCTGGGGTTTCCGAGGTGGTATCACTACAGAAGTAGATTGTCCAACCTGCCTTCTAAGGATTGGCTGGTGGGTTTGAACCTCCAGCCTCCTGGTTAGCAGTCAAGTGCCTTAGGCACTATGTTACCAGAGCTCCCGGTGCTCTTCCATAGTAGACTCTATATCTGTTCTCTCCACATCTGTATCTCCTGTCCTTAACACAGTGCCTGTCATCTAGTTAAAACCAGTTGATGTTGAGTAAATTTTGTTTCCCTATGTGCACCACCAGCCACTCCTCGGAAGGAAAATGGGGCAATCTACTTCCGTAGTGATACTGCCTCAGAAACCCAAGGAGGTGTGACTATGAGTTGGGTCCGACTCGACGGCACATAACAACAACAACAACATGTGCATTAGGGTAGAAGTGTCTTCCACAGAGTTTTCAATGGCTAATTTTTCAGAAGTAGGCCACAGGGTCTTTTTACCAGAAGCCTCTGAGTGGACTCGAATCTCCAGCGTTTGGATTAGCAGCTGAACACATTAACCATTTGCCCAATTCAGAGACTCTGGCACCTAGTTGGTGCTCAATATATACTGAATGAAGAAAAGTATAAAAATTTCTTGGTAGATGTGTCAATTTAAAAACACTATAGGAAAAAATATAGAGAGAGAAAGCTCTAAGAGCATAGATATTAATCCCTCAAGAACATTTTTTCTTTTCTGCAGTAGGAAGGCAGTCAAAAGTTTAAAACTTTCCCCCTGAGACTTAACTGCTCCTAAATGGCTGACATTTTATTTACCCCACCGGAGCTCTCTGTTTCAAGGTTCAATGCCTGGTAGTTTTTTTAAAAAAACTTTTTTTCTTGTGTTTCAGGGCAGGATAGAGGTGTTACAGCTCTAAAGTGCTTCTAGGCTGTAGATAAAGAACTTAACAGCCTGTGGGAGGGCCAATTAGAGTCAATTATAATGTAATTGAACTGCCTTGTATTCATTGTCTGAACAGAACATTCTCAAGGAAGAGAGTACTTCTCCATGCTTGGTGATTGGGGTGCTCACAATGCCTCTGACCCTAGCAATCCTGGAGTAGAATTTTATGGAGGCTAAACTGCATTTTAAGAGCAGAGCCAAGGAGGCTTTTCTCAGCTCCATTAGTTTCAAAAGGCAGGGGATGCTCTCACTTTCTCTATTTCTTTTCTTTTCTTTTTTTTTTTTTTTTTTCTTGCTTTCTTAAGACAAGAGAACTGCTGAATTCTTAGAAAATATATCAAATATCTTATAGTTGCTCTCTGGGAAGTCAGAACACTCAATCTGGTGAAAAGAGTAGAAGGGAGAATGAGTGTCTGGGTTGTAGTATATTCCCCTTCAGTTTCTCATTTGGTGGTGTTAGAGATGTGGTCAGTATAGGTAGATGGATTCTGCCCACCAATCCTATCAACCATTTCCCTGAAACTAGCCTTTTGCCTATTGAAAATGGGAGCCAGTGGCTCCCTTGATTTCCTCTTTTTCCTTATACTTCATCCATCAGTTCTTGGATGCAGCTTATATGACTTCTCAAGGGC
Organism: Orycteropus afer afer; assembly: GCF_000298275.1. Taxonomy (NCBI): domain Eukaryota; kingdom Metazoa; phylum Chordata; class Mammalia; order Tubulidentata; family Orycteropodidae; genus Orycteropus; species Orycteropus afer. The sequence continues at coordinate 3,006,434 of NW_006921895.1, forward strand.
ATGGTTGAATGATTGAGTGGCCAATTTCACTAGTGTCAGCCCCTCAATAATCACAGTCTCTTCCCAATGACTCTCCCTACTTCTTTTCTTTTCTCCTCCTGTTTCTCATTTCTCCTTCTTTGTATTATTCATCAAAATAAAATATTATCACATAAGCCGTCTGCTTAATGCTTGGCTTTCTGATAAACATAGGACAAGACCAATTTGTGAAAACTGGAAAAAAGAGCAGGTTTTGACTGTTGTTGTTAGGTGCCATTGAGTCAGTTCTGACTCACAGTGACTTCTATGTACACTAGCTCAGTCCTGTGTGATCCTCAATATTGTTGTTATGTTTGATCCCATTATTGTATCTACTGTGTCAATCAATCTCATTGAGGGTCTTCCTCTTATTCACTGACCCTCACCTTTACCAAGCATGATGTTCTTCTCCAGGAACTGGTCCCTCCTGATAACATGTCCAAAGTCTGTTGAGTCTTAAATCCAGTCATCCTTGCTTCTAAGGAGTGTTTTGCTGTATTTTTCCAAGACAGCTTTGTTCATTCTTCTGTTGTCATTGTTGTTAGGTGCCATTCAGTCATCTCTGACTCATAGTGACCTTATGTACAGAGAATGAAACACTGGCCAGTCCTGTCCCAGCCCCACAATCCTTGCTATATCAGAGCCCATTGTTGCATCCACTGTCTCAATCCTTTCTGTTGAGGGCCTTCCCCTTTGTCATCATCCCTTCACTTTGCCAAGCATGATATCCTTCTCCAAGGAATGGTCCCTGCTTACAACATGACCAAATACACATATATTCAGGAGTATTTGTTAATACCATAATTTAAGAGCATCAATTATTTTCTGGTCTTTCTTATTCATTTTCCAGATTTCACATGCATATGATACAATTGAAAATACCATGGTTTGAATCAGGTGTACCTTAGTCATCAAAGTGATATCTTTGCTTTTTAACACTTTAAGGAGGCCTTTTGGAACAGATTTACCCAATGCAAAATATTGTTTGATCTCTTGACTGCTGCTTCTATGGGCATTCATTCAAATAAAATGAAATCCTTGACAATGTTTATCTTATAATGTTGCTTATTGGCCCAGTTATGAGGATTTTTGCTTTCTTTATGCTGAGGTATAATCTATACTGAGGGCTGTAGTCTTCGATCTTCATCAGTAAGTGCTTTAAGTCTTCTTCATTTTCAGGAAGCAATGTTGTGTTATCTGAACATCACAGGTTGTTAATGAGTCTTCCTCCAGTCCTGGTGCTGTGTCTTCTTCATGTAGTCCAGCTTCTTGAATTATTTGCTCAGCATACAGGATGAGTAAGTACTCTGTTACCATGACTGCCTCTTTGTCAAGGTACAGATTATGCATGAGCACAATTAAGTGTTCTGGAATTCCTATTATTTGCAGTGTTACCCATAATTTATTATGATCTACACAGGTGAATGTCTTTGCATACTCAATAAAACACAGGTAAACATCTTTCTGTTATTCTCTACTTTCAGCAGCAGTTTTTGTTAGATTTGAATATTTGCAATTTTCTAGGAAACAGATTAACAGTTGAGAGCCCAGTTCATACCGTAGGTCTGACAAAACAATAAAAGAAAAGCTACTGATGGTCTAAATGTTATATTTTTTGAATATCCATCATTTCCCTTAGATCTGTCATGAATCTGCTATGTGGCCTTCTTAGTGTCACTCAGCTTTCTACTTTATGCCCCAGGACCATTTCCCTCATCACATACTTTATTCTATACAGAGCCTGTATTGGTTATTTTCTTCAAGAAAGGGACCCTGAGACCAATATTTGGAGAGGAATCTTGGTGTTACAATGGTTAAGTGCTTGGCTGCTAACTGAAAGGTTAGTGGTTTGAACCCATAAGCCACTCCACAGGAGAAAGATGTGGCAGTCTGCTTTTGTGAAAATTTACAGCCTTGGAAACTCTGTAGAACAGTTCTATTCTACTCTTGTGGTGTAGTAAACTACTTAGTGTAGCTTTTCTACCCATAAGTCTTTGTAAACTGCAAGGTGGGAATTGCTATTAGCAACTGAGGAGATCCTGATTTTAAAGTCGCCCACCTGGGTTATTTCTGTTGGGCGTGGCGCAATACAATGTTCTGGGAGGTTCCCACTCTCTCACGTGCTTAGAGTTCTGATGCTATGATTGGCTAGTTTGACCATTCTGCCGGGCTCAAAAGGAGGCCTCCTAGGGGCAGAACTCTCTCTGACTGCTGGCTGAGGAAGACGTGCTGCTGAAAGAGACATGGGCTCCTGAGACACATGTTGCTGGGAAAGAGACGCAAGAGACACACATTGCTGAGTGAGACACCGAGGGACCAGCACTGCTGGGAAAGAGACTGTTGGCTGAGGGACGGTGGGCTGGGAGAGAGACTGAGCATTTTTCCTAAACTTGAATTGCAGCCTGTGGTGCTTCCCTAATAAACCCCATAATCTGTGAGCTCTGTGTGGCCACTGCAGTGAATTATCGAACCCAGGAGAGAGGTGGTGGGTGCTTTGGGAGGAACGGTTGGAAAAAGGGCTGGAGGGAGGCAGCATGTCTGGCCTTGTAGGAATAGGCCTTGGGTTACTGCTGGTAATCCTGTCTTCCTCTTGTGGGATTAGAGGAGGTCAGAACATGTGGCCTCCTCGCCATTTTTGCAACTCTGTTCTATTGTGTTACTGTGAGTCAGAATTGACTCAGTGATGATGGGGTTTGGATCAGTTTATTTAGATATGACCCCAGGAAACACCAGTAGGGGATTGGGGAAGTGAAACACCTAAAATCAGGGAATAAAGACATGTAACAAGTGAATCATCACTGTGAACAACTTTAACTCAGTCCTACTAAAGAACTCTGGGAGATGGTGTACAAAATATCTCAGAGTTATTTCTCTGGATGGATGAGTGAGTAGGCATATTTATACATCAACTTTCATAACCATATTGGTTAAGGGCTACTCCTGAAGATATATGTAGATTAATTCTTTAGTGCCTCTATCCAGCCATATGGGCAGGTGGAGCAGGGGTCTGTAATCAGAGGAAAACATGGACACGTGGAAATCAGAACATTGTGCTCTACAGTATAAAGGCTGAGTGGGTCACAGAATGAGTCTAATTCCTTCAAGTCAAGACAAAAAGAGGAATTTTTTCCTCTCACCTTGCCACAGGACTCCCTGTATGCCTTTTCTGGGAGTTCCAAACTTCAGTAACCATAAACTGTGGCTTCATAATAAAACCATCTAGGAGAAGGAAAGAATAAACAGAATATGATTTGTGCATATAATAGAGTGAAAGAGAAATGATTCATGCTACTGACAAAATTATTTTGATTCTCCTGGAATCCAGATTTCTGGATTCATGGAATTAGGGAGACCTATCCACTCTTAGGTGTCCTTTTGAACTTCAAAGGAATTAGTTCTCTTGAATCTCCTTAAGCTCAAGCAACAACTTAGTGAGCAGTTTAATGAATTTTTTTTTGTCTTAGGCATTGTGTTCTTTTGGAAAATTATCTATGTGTTGTTGTTGTTGTTATGTGCCATCAAGTCGGACCTGATTCATAGCGACCCCTCCTTGGGTTTCTGAGGCAGTATCACTATAGAAGTAGATTGCCCCATCTTCCTTCTGAGGAGTGGCTGGTAAGTTTGAACTGCTAGCCTTCTGTTTAGCAGTCAAGTGTCTTAGGCACTACGCTACCATGCTACCAGAGGTATGTGTATGGCAGTTCAAACCTACCAGCCACTCCTCAGAAGGAAGGTTAGGCAATCTACTTCTGTAGTGATATTGCCTCGGAAACCCAAGGAGGGGTCACTATAAGTTGGGTCCGACTCCACGGCATATAACAACAACAGCAACATAGTCAGGATGGAAAAGCAGGAACTCCAAAGCCTGATTAGAGGCTTTTTTAAGATGTATGGGATGTCCTTGATGGACCGTTTTTTGTATCCTGACCTGTGCTTTGTTGTTATTGCTTGAGAAATTAATCTAACAATGATCTCTGTAACTCTCTTTCACTATCCCCTCTATTCCAGTGAACCTGCACAATTTCAACAGTATCTATTCACAAGAAATATATTCTGTTACACTAATTTTTGGTGTTTCTTTGACCAATTGAAGTTTTTGGTATATGACATGGAGGAATTTTGAAAACATTATACTGAGTGAAATGTCAGAAAGAACAAATATTTTATGATCCCATTTATACGGAATAGGCATGGAGACAAATGTTTACTAGTGGCTATCAGGAGGGAGACAGAAGGAGAAGGGAGAGTCTTTGCTTACAGGGCACTGAGTTTCTGTTTATTGTGGTGGAAAATTTTGGAATTGAATAGTGGTGATAGTTCCATATAATGATGAATGTAATAAGTGTCACTGAATTGTACAAGGAAAACGTATTGAATTCACAAATGTTTTGTTATATATATATAATTTATTTATTACAATAAAACAATTTTAAAAACTCATCTAGGAAGCAGGAAAAAAAATACTACTTCGCACCTATGTTCCTTTTTGTTTTCAGTCCATCACATTTCCAGGGATGAGACTCAAATACACATTTTATGGATTTCTCAAGGGATTCTAATGTGCAATGAATTTTTGATCTACTGAAACAAGCATAGAGAAGACATGAACTAATTCTAGTGGTCTTTGTGCAAAGATTTTTATTCCTGCAGGCAATTGGTCTCTGTGTCAATTCTTTAGGGATCAAGACAACTGAAAAATCAGTTTAAAATCTAGAATTATTACTTCAAGCATTCCATAAATGTAAAACACAGGCCATATTCAGTTATGGATCATTAAATATTTTGAACACTTATTAAATTTTGTGCTTGTAATTTCATTAAGGTAAAAATCTATCTTCTGCTCAAAGAGTGCTCCTCCAATCAGTAGCAGCAACATCACTGGGAGCTTGAGAGAAATACATATTCTTGGGATCTACTGTCAATTTACTGAATCAAAACCTAGGAGAGGGGTCTTAGCAACCTTTCAAGGGATGCTTAAGTGCTAACATGTAAAGACCACTCCTATGCTCAAAGGAAGAACTCCTGTGCAACATATGGTTGCACATTAAAATTAACTGGGATTTTTTTAAAAAAAATATTGATTACTGAGTCTCAGCCTCAAAAATATTGATTTAATGGCTCTGGGGTATGTCCTGGTCACTGAGATTTTTAAAGACTCTCCAAGTGACTCCAATGTTCAGGTAAGTTTGAGACACACTGGTGAAATGGTAGTGATAAGCAAGTTCCAGAGCTGATCTCACCAAAAGATCAATTTCCAAGCTTTGCTTAATTGACCCCTATCACACAGCTTTTCCTGACTTAAGATATTTTCATCCTACCCTGTCCCATGTCCTCTAAGTCATTATTACTCATATTGCTTGTGCTTCCTTTTCTCTTTCATGATCTTAAAGAATGCAAAGTGCATCATCTGAAAAGTGTTAAGACCCCTTTTACTTTCTAATTTTGCTTCCAAAAGACTTTGTTACAGACAAGTTGTATAGCACATATCAAAGGAACTATCTCCAAAAGAAAGTTACTAGTGAAAACTATGTAAAAGGAAAGAGGTCAACACTATGCTAAAAGACTGACTTTCACTCTAATAGCATTTTTTTTCTCTCTTTTTCTTCCCCTGTCCAAAAATGGGAAGTTTAGAGCTTTGAGGTCTTTGGCCCAAGAGGAAGAATTTTGCTGGGGTCCCAAAGAACTATATAGACTTTCAGAACGTGGCATCGTACCGATAACCCACATATTTGATCCCTCTTTCAACTTAGGCTCTGCGTGACTAGGTAAAACATACAAATAATGATAGTGGAGCTATGAGCAACTAAAGAGAAGATAATGTATTAGATTTAGTGAAGGCAGATAAAAAGAACAGTTTAAACAACTGGGAAAAATGAATGAACTAGCCTAGCTAGTGGAGATGGAGACAGAGAGGACTCATTAGAAATACAAAAGCAGTTATGGCAGAGGGAAAGAGGAAACAAACAAACAAACAAACAAATGACAGAACCCGCAGGCACTGGGGACTCAGAATAGCTACACTGGGAGTTTTTCGTGGTGACCTTGGGCTCTGAGTAAGAAAATCTTACTGGGAAATAAATCAAGACTTCCCTTGGCTTGGGCTGCTGTGGAGTCCAGAAAGGAGTTGGGGAAAAGGAGAAACTCTCTTCAAGTAGTGCACAGAGTGGGTGCATGACAATGGGCTCAGGTTCAATTCCTCCACAACCCCTTTTGGCACAGAGTGAACCAGGGTCCTGGGTTTTTGCAGCTTCTCAATCCAAGCCAAAAGTGGAAGCCCTGTATCCATTGGGGTCTCTGTCAGTTTTGAACCATGGGTCTTTGATTGACAGTATGACATCATCATTAGTAGATGTCTCAGAAGGACAGAGAATTACTCTGCTTGTGACTGCATCACTGACTGAATTATCTTGCCCCAAATGCAGAAAACTCCTACCTTTCTATCCTGGGGCTCACTTCTGGTGCCCTTTTTTTTTTTTTTTTTTTCCCCTCTCTTCCTTTTCTCCCCTGCCTCATCCAATAAAAAGTAAACCCACTGCCATTCAGTTGATTCCATTGGGTTTCCAAGGCAGTAAATCTTCACAGAAGTAGATTGCCCAGTCTTCCTTCCATGGAGTGGCTGGTGGGTTTGAATTGCCAGTCTTTTGGTTAGCAGTCAAATGCCTTAACCACTGTGCCACCAGAGCTCCATCTCATCCAACAGGAGGACCAAATTAAACCTCTACCAGGCAACTGGTGCTATTACACTGAACACCTCACACAATAGACAGGCAACACCAATAGGTTCTGTGCTACAGGATCAAAGACAGATGGTGGACAACACCTGGTCATCCCAACTCCAAATCCTCTTCAAGATGAACAGAGACCTGTACCCACCTCACCACCAATGATTCCACCAACACAGAGAGAGCTGGAGAGTGACCCAGTACAGCCAAGTTTATAAACAAAGAAGTACACCCGCTATGCACTTTCAGATATAAAACATAAAATCAGGGTGAAACAAATCAATACATGGCTAACAATTAAAGACAATAACTTTGAAAGGTCTAGGAAACAACAGACAACCTCAAATCAAATGAAAAAACAGGATGAGACAATAGAAATAAAAGCCTCAGGTTTACAAATTATCTCTCATGGAAGAACAGGCAATAGAACTGTATGAAAAGGAATTCAGAAGGTAGATGTATAGTACTCTCCAAGAGCTCAAGGAAATCATAAAAAAGAAACAACAAGAATTCAGGAAAATCATTCAAGAACAAAATAACAAGATAAATACACAATTAGAACTCATACAAAAACAGCAATTAGAAATCCAGAAGATGGACACTAAAATTACAGGGATAGATAACCCAGTGGAAGGACAAAAGAATAGACTAGAACTGGGTGAAGAATGCATTTTCCAATTAGAAGAATTGGGAAAGAAATCCCTTGACACCAACCTGTATGAAGTAAAATCAGAGCAAAGATTAAAAAGAAATGAAGAGAACCTAAGAGTCATATGGAATGACATGAAAAGAAATTACTTATGACTCATTGGAATACCAGACCAAGATGAGGCAAAAAAAAAAAAAAATAAATAAATAAAACTGTTAAAATTGTTGAAGACTTGCTAACAGAAAATTTCCCCCACATTATGAAGGAAGAAAATATATCTATCCAAGAAGCTCAACAAACCCCATACAAGATAGATCCAAAGAGAAAGTTGTTACCAAAGAATTTCATAATCAAACTCTCCAAAACCAAAGACAAAGAAAGAATCTTGGGAGCAGCTCAGGAAAATCAAAATGTCACCTACAATGGACAACCAATAAGACTAAGTTCTGATTTTTCAGCAGAAACCATACAGACAAGAAGGCAATGAGATGGCATATGTAAAATATTGAAGGAAAAGAACTTCCAACCAATAATTATATGTCGAGCCAAATTATTCCTCAAAACCCAAAAAACCCCACCCACTGCCGTCAAGTTGGATCCGACTCACACTGACCCCTTTGAGGGTAAAATTAAGACATTTTCAGATGAACAGAAATTAAGGGAATTTGTGAAAACCAGACCAACCCTATAAGAAATGATAAAGGGAGTTCTTCCAAAAGAGAACCCACAACAGAGAACAACAAATTAAAATCAAGACCCTTGACACCACCACTTAGAAACCAAACCAGAAATAGATACTCAAAACAAGTTCATAAAATAAAGTACACAGAGAAATAAGGGAGTCAACCTGCAGTGACAACAGCAACAAAGCTAACAGAGGGAATAAAAGTTTTAATTGCAAAACTTCCAAATGGAGAGTAAGACATGGCAATGTCTTTATATAACAAACTGTTCCAAACTAAAGGAGATATTAATTTACTTCAGGGTAATCACAAAGAAAGTTAAAAATCCTCCTAAGCAAACCCAGAATGAAGGAAAACACATGGGCTTAGTAAGCACAAAACCAACAATAATGAATAAAAGAGAAGAAACACTTGATAAAAAAATAAGCTCAGCACAGAAAAATATTTGGAACAAGGAAGTCACCAACAACACAACAAAAAATGCAATAGAATGGCAGCAACAAATTCACATCTATCACTAATTACACTCAATGTGTATGGACTAAATGGACCAGTCAAGAGAAAGAGAGTGGCAGATTGGATAAGAAAAGAAGATTCATCGATATGCCACCTACAAGAGACCCAGCTTAGACACAAAGATAAAAACAAATTAAAATATACCATGGCAACCAAAAAAGAGCAGGAGGTACAATATTTATTTCTGATACAATAACCTTCAAGATGAAAAACAGCATAAGGGACAAAGAATGACACTATATGGTGTTAAAAGGGTCAATTGACTAAGAAGACATTACCATAATAAATATCTGTGCACCCAATGAAAGTGCTCTAACATATGTAAAGCACTTATTAACTGAATTGAAAGGAAAAATAGACAACTCTACAAGAGTAGTAGGAGACTTTGACACACCACTTTCAAGGAGGTACAGAAGAACTAGAAAAAAACGCAACAAAGATAAAGCAGAACTCAGCAACCCAATCCACCAACTTGGCCTTGTAGATATCTACAGAGCACTCCATCCAACAAATGCACAATACACATTCTTCTCCAGTGCACATGGATCATTCTCCAGAATAGGCCATATGTTAGGACACAAAACAAGCCTCTACCAATTCAAAAACATTGAAATAGTACAAAGCATCTGCTTAGCTCACAATACTACAAAATTAGAAATCAATAATAGGAAGACCACAGGAAAAAAATCAAATATGGGGAAACTGAATAATATACTGCTCAAAAACTACTGGGTAACAGAAGAAGTAAAGTGTGAAGTTAAAAAAAAAAAAAAATTCCTAGAAACAAATGAGAATGAAGGAGTCCCTGAGTGATGCAAGCAGTTAATGCACTCAGCTGTTAACCAAAAGGTTGGTGATTTGAGTTCACCATGAGACACCTTGAAAAAAAGGCTTAATGATATACTTCCCAAAATCAGCCATTGAAAGCCCTGTAGATCAAAACTCTACTCTGATACGTGAAGAGTGGCCATAAGTCTGAATCAAACTTACAACAACTGGTAATAATAATAATTAGAATCTGGAGCTCTGGTGGCATAGTGCCTTAGGCATTTGACTGCTGCCAGTCTTGGCAGTTCAAACCCACTCCTCAGAAGGAAGATTGGGCAATCTACCTCTGTAGTGATGGCAGTGAGTTTGGTTTTTTGGTTGGGAGATTTCAGGAGGTCAGCTTGGAAGGAAGAGTTGTTGAGGGAGAAAGTGGATGAGGTGTGGGTGGATCTCTGCATCAGCGATAAGGGATGGAGCTTTGAAGGTTTTCTGTGCCTGACAGAAAGCCAGGCTGGCCTGTGTTCCATGACTTACATAGTGAAAGTACAGCAGGACATAAAAAGTGGTTGGACAGACACAGAAACCATAGCCTTGAGCGTGCTGGAGGTAGATTCTGTGGGGAGGTCTGCTGTCAGCGGAGTGTACACTGTGTGGTTTGCCCCTGAATGTATTAACTATCCATTTCTGTGTAACAAATGACCATGGACTTAACAGGTTAAAAAAACATATTTATGATCTCATAGTTTCTGTGGATCAGGAATTCTTTCTTCTTAGCTAAAGCCTCTGCTCAGGATCTTATAAGCCTATAATCAAGGTGTAGGCTAGGCTTGTTTCTTTCTGGACCTTGGAATCTTCCAACCTTTCACCGTTGTTGAAAGAATTCATTTCCTTGTGGTTTGTAGGACTGGAGTATTCTTGCTGGCTGCCAGTTGCAGTCCACTCTCAGCTCCTCAGTGCTACTTGCGGTTCCCTGCCAACTGGTCCTTTCAAAGATCATCTCAAAACACAGTGTCTTACTTCATTAAGTATTTCTCACCTCAGGGATGCCCAAATCTCCCTTCTAAGGGCTTCCATCAGATTAAAAGTCAGGCCCACCCAGGATAATCTCTCTTCAAAATCAACTGCATTGGGACCTTAAACACATCTGTAAAATTACTTCACCTCTTCTACCAGCTAGAGGCAAGTTACAGGTCCCACATACATTCCACGGGAGGGGATCATAATAGGACAAGGATACTAGATGGCAGATTACTCTGCGGGTGAGGCTATAGTCTGTCCACTACACTGAGACCGTCAGAGGCAGAGATCTTTAACAAGGCAGATCCTCAACATGGCATCTAGGTTAGGTCACATAAAGAATTTTAGTGAAGATGATCTAGTGACCCAAAGGCCTGGCCCTTTTCCTGTTCCTGCCTCTAACAGGCCCACAATTGTTGCTTCTATCTATTGACAATGAGAAGGAACCTTATTAATGGTCAATGTTAATAAAAATTATCCCAAACTTGAACATAAGGCAAAGGTAGGTGGTATGCCCTTTCATTATAACAGGGCACAGGTTCACCCAGGGATTAGGCAAATGCAAACAGTTCAATTCATTATTTGCTTTTGATTAGAGGCTCTAGACATAGTGAAGCAACATGATATCTTACAGAATTTTCTTCACTGGAGATGCAAATTATTTCTGATCAATGAAACAGATAACCTCAGAGGTTAGCGTTTCTTCTCACTTTAGACATTTACCAATTTTGTACATAATTTGGAAATTTTATCTTTATCTGCCTTTATTAACTTGCCTATAAATACCTATCTATTCAAATGCTCTTTGGGCTGGTTTTAGCATCTTACAGTTTCTCATTAATTAATGAGTTTGAATAAATCTCTGACATATGTTTATTTTATATTTGCCTGAGAGTTATTATTTTATCTTTTTGAAAATTACACTTTAAAATGAGATAGAATTTTCTACCAGCCAGACAGGAGATAGTTTAGAGTAGAGGTTTTTTTTGATTCTGCTAAATTTTTTAAAATGGGATTTTTTTTTTTGTTTATTTGACCCTAAATGGTTGAGATAAAATTCAAACCCTCTATAATCCTCTCACATTATAAGAAGAAATAAATTTCCTTGCTGTGTTCTTTTGGGGGAAAGAAGGAGAAGGATTCTCTGGTACCCATACAACTTCTTTCTGTGGACATATAAAAGTTTGATCAATGGTATGGAGATATGAGAGGAAAATATACTTAACTATCAGGAGTGGCAATGCTAGCAGCTCTGGAGAAACACTGAGATTTGTGCCAAAAATTCACTGTGAGGCAGAGCATACAAGCCACAACCCTTTTCATAAAAGCTGTCTGCAAAAGAATCTCACATTGAGCACTCCTAGATATGGAATGCAAAATACAATCTTTCAATTTTGTTTAAGTGTGATTTCAGCTACTTCTTGATTTGTACCATTTAGACTCATTAAATATAAATTTAATCTAGTAAATTTAATTTATTTATAAATAAACATTTTAGCTTCTGTCAAATTCACTCTTGACTCATGGGGACACCATGTACAACAGAATGGGATTCTGGATCATCCCTACAATTGTTGGCAAATCAGAACATTGTGATCCACACAGTTTCACTAGCTAATTTTTTAAAAAATAGATCACCAGGCTCTTCTTTTAACTCCATCTTACTCTAAAAATTCACTGATTCAACATCATAGCAACACATAATCCCATACTGACAGATGGGTGGCGACTGCACATGAGGTATCTTGACTGGGAAACAAACCAAGTCTCCCTCATGGAAGGCTGAATCACAGTACCCCTTTATTATGTACACTTGATTATATATATATATATATATATATATATATATATATATTATAATATATATGGTTTAATACTTCTTATCTGGCCGTGAGTTACAGTCTGCACTATGATTGGTATACATCTTGCAAGAATTGGTCAATATAATATGTAAATGATGTGATTATAGGCTATGCAAATCATCAGGGCTTGGGGGATGCTTTTCACTTGGAAGCAGCTGTATTTTAAGCCCAGGGCCTGAGATAGGCAGGCACAGAGAGGTTAGGAACAATTGAGGGAGACAAACTTGTGTGTCAGTTTGTTGTTCTGTTGTGGCTCACATGTTGCTGTGAGGCTGGAGGTTATGCCACTGGTGTTTCAAATGCCAGCAGGTTTACCCATGGTGGACAGGTTTCAGCAGAGCTTCTGGGCTAAGACAGACTTGGAAGAAGGAAGAGAACATCTACTTCTCAAATAATTGTCCAGTGAAAACCTATTGAATAGCAGTGAAACACTCTGATATATTACTGGAAACTTTATGGATAGCCGTGAAACATTGTCTGTTATAATGCCAGAAGATGAGCCCATCAAGTTGGAAAGCACTCAAAATTTGAGTGGGGAAAAGCTGACTTCTCAGAGTAGAGATGACCTGAATGATATGGGAAGAAAAAAGCTTTCTGGACCACCGTTGGCTGATGTGGCATGACTCAAAATGAGTAAAACCAATGCAAACATCCATTAATAATTGGAACATGGAATGTATGAAGTATGAATCTAAGAAAATTGGAAGTTGTCAAAAATGAAATGGAACACATAAAGATAAATATCCTAGGCATTTTTGTTGTTGTTGTTACATGCTATTCAGTTGGACTCAACTCATAGTGACCCCTCCTTGGGTTTCCAAGACAGTATCTCTAGGGAAGTAGATTGTCCAACCTTCCTTCCGAGGAGTGGCTGGTGGTTTGAATGGCCAGCCTCCTGGTTAGCAGCCAAGTACCTTAGGCACTATGCTACTAGAGCTCCCTCCTAGGCATTAGTGAGCTGAAATGGACTGTTTTTGGCCATTTTGAATCAGACAACCATATGATCTAGTATGTTGGGAATGACAAATTGAAGAGGAATAGTGTGAGATTCATCATGACAAAGAGTGTTTCAAAATCTGTCCTGAAGTACAACACTGTCACTGATAGGATAATATCCATACACTTCTAAGGAGCACAAGTTAAAACTACTATTACTCAAATCTATGCACCAACCACCAAAGCCAAAGATGAGGAAATTGAAGATTTCTACCAATTCTGCAGTCTGAAATTGACTGAACATGCAATCAAGATGTGTTACTTATCACTGGTGACTGGAATGCAAAAGTTGGAAACAAAGAAGAATCACCATGAGTTGGAAAATTTGGCCTTAGTGACAGAAATAACACTGGAGATTTCATGATAGAATTTTGCAAAACCAATGACTTATTTATTGCAAATACCTTTTTCAACAACAGAAGCAATGGCTATACATGTGGACTTCACCAGATAGAATACCCAGGAATCAGATTTACTACATCTGTGGCAAGAGGCTATGGAGAAGCTCAATATTTTCAGCCAAAACAAGGCCAGGAACTGATTGTAGAACACACCATCAACTGTTCATATGCAAGCTCAGCTTGAAGTTGAAGACAATTAAAACAAGTCCATGAGAGCCAAAATGTGATCTTGAATATACCCCTCCCGGATTTAGAGACCATCTAAAGAATAGATTTGATGCATTGGAAACCAATGACTGAAAACCAGAAGAAGTGTGGGATGACATGAAGAACATCATCCATGAAGAAAGCAAGAGGTCATTAAAAAAAGAAAGGGAGACTTCTGGTAAGATGGAAGAATAGGCAGACAAGCAACACAGACCCTCTTTAACAAAGAAAAGAAGATAATCCTGGAACCCTAAGCTTTGAAAGGGACTATACAGAAGTGGATTAGGCACCAATAGTGGAAAATCCTGAACAAAAACAGTGAGTTCAGAGAAGGTCAGAGCTGTGGACTGTCAGCTACTCTGATACCAACAGCCTGAATATTTCCAAGTGGAACCTGAGAATTGACCTAAAGATCAGTCCTGGTCACCAAGGGCTGCATAGACAACTGCTCTGGTGGCCTGACTAGAAAGGGAAACAGCAAGGAGGGAGACAACCTGAGCTGTGGACTTTTTGCTGTTTGGAGGGTGCAGCCATTTTGACTATTTACATTTGGCAGCCATTTTGGATATTTAAAGTGACCAAGGGCACAGCTATTTTTATTGTTTACAAGCAGTGGCCATTTTGGATATTTAAAGTGACCGAAGGCACAGCCATTTTCAAGTGGCAAGCATTTTGGATTTTAAAGTGATAGCATTATCATTCAGATTCCAGGGACCTAAGAACAGGCTCTGTTTGCCAGGGTCGACAAGGACATATGAGAGGCTGACAAAGGAAAGGAGACAGGTGGTGAATGTATAAGTGCTGTCAACTAGTGAATAGGGGAGCACAGCACAGTACCCTGCCTGTATAGATAACATAAAAACAAAACAAAGAAAATGAAAATTGTGGGCAAGTCACTCCAACATATAATCACCAATTAAATATAAACACAAAAATTTCACAATGCCTTGGAGACAATGGAGCATCACAGTCCACACAAAGAAGCAAGATAAAGCAAGAGAAACAAGGGAACAGGATACAGACCCAAAACATATCCCTGAGGAAGATGTAGCATTGGAACTCCCTGATAAGGAATTAAAAAAAGTTATATTTAGATATCTTCAAAGGATTGAGAGACAGACCAAGGAAAACACAGACAAAACCCTAAAAGAATTTTGGAGGAAAATACAAGAACAAAATGACAAAATAAATGAAAAAATTAGAAATGATTCTAAATCTACAGATAGAAATCCAGAAGATTAATACTAAATTGTCAGAAATAGATAACACATTGGAAGGGCAAAGGAGTTGATGTAATGGAAGACAGAATTAATGAGATTGAAGACAAATACCTGAATACTTCTTTGGAAAGGGATCAATCAGAAAAAAAATCAAAACAAAATGAAGAAAGCCTAAGGTTCATGTGGGATAGCATCAAAAGTAATAACCTACATGTCATTGGAATTCCAGAACAGGAAGAGAAAAACAAAACCACTGAGAAAATTGTCCAAGATTTATTGGAGGAGAACTTCCTTGATATGATGAAAGATGAGAATACATCCATTCAACAAACCCCAAACAAAATAGAACACAAAAGAAAAACACCAAGACATATCATCATCAAACTCAGCAAAACCAAAGACAAAGAAAGAATCATGAGAGCAGCATAGGAAAAACAAAAAGTTACCTACAAGGTGCAACCAATAAGACTAAGCTCAGATTTCTTGACAGAAACCATGCAGGTGAGAAGACAGTGGAATGGTATATATAAAACACTGAAAGAGAAAAATTTCCAACCAAGGATTATGTACCCAGCAAAATTGTCCCTCAAAT
Organism: Orycteropus afer afer; assembly: GCF_000298275.1. NCBI lineage: Eukaryota > Metazoa > Chordata > Mammalia > Tubulidentata > Orycteropodidae > Orycteropus > Orycteropus afer. The sequence continues at coordinate 3,022,085 of NW_006921895.1, forward strand.
TGATGGTGAAATTGAGACATTTCCAGATAAGCAGAAATTAAGGGAATTTGCCCTTTGGACAGAGAAGCAACAACAGCCAGCCACAACTGACCATTAACACACATGATGATATAACCCAGAAACCAACCCAGCTATGGAAGTATCCAAAGTAAATAAGCCTAAAAGATTGTAAACCAGGAACCAGAGACACCAACTGATGAATGAGGACAACTACAAACCAAAAAGAGGGAAAAAAAAATCTGTGTTGTTACAGAACATCTAGACGGTAGGGAAGTCAAGACAACTACAAGATATAATGGACTGTTCTAAACTTGGGAAGAAAACTGTAAATCACAGGGTAACCTCAAAGAAAAATGATAAACCTTCACATGAAAATAAAAAAGAGGACCAGCATAAATATTCAGAAAATACTAAAACAATAGCAATGAAGGAAGTGATAACATAATTCACAAACAAAAAGAGCTCAGCATAGAATATATATGGAACAAAGAAATCAACACAATGAAAAAGCACATGACAAAAATGACAGCAACAAATTCATATTTGCTGATAATTACATACCTGGCAAGGGACTTATCTCTAAGATTGTTGGAAAACTCCAATGCCTCAACACCAAAGGAATTAACAATCCAATTGAAAAATGGGCAGAAGACATGAATAGACACTTCACCAAGGAGGATAGTCAGGTGTTTAGCTAATATATGAAAAGAGGGTCACAATCATTGGCCATCAGATAGATGTAAATCAAAACAACGAGATATACTGTCTCACCCCAGCACTGATGGCAAGATTCAATGAGACAGAAAATAACAAATGCTGGTGGGGATGTGGAGAGATTGGAACTCTCATACACTGTTTGTGTGACTGTGAATTGACACAACCACTGTGGAAAGTAATATGGCGATTCCTTAGAAAGTTGGAATTGAAGATACCTTTTGACTCAGCAATCCCATTACTAGATATATATCCTAGACAGATGAGAGCCAGGATAGGAACAGATACATGCATGCTCACATTCATCACAGCACTATTTACAACAGCAAAAAGATGGAAACAACTTACGTGCCCATCAGTGGAAGAGTGGATGACCAAACTATGGTACATACACACACTGGAATGCTATGCAGCACTAAAGAATAATGTAGAGTCTGCAAAACATCGCATAATATGGATGAACTTGGAGGACATTGTGCTGAGTGAAATAAGTCAATCACAGATGGACGAATATAGTCTTAGTTCATTATTGTGGAGGGTCAAGGAAAGGTTTATATATGGAGGGAAACTTTCCTTGTTAGTTGCTGGGGGTGGGAGGAGAGGGGAGGGAACACTGAAAAAAAAATCCTTTGACCCATATCACTTTAGTTTTGTGTATTTCACTGTACATAAATTATGTTTCAATGAAATGCATTTAAAAACAGAAGACAATAAAGGAAGAAAAGACCCAAATGGATGTCAGAAGAGACTGTGAAACTTGCCCTTGAACAGAGTGTTGTTGTTGTTATGTGCCCTCAAGTCAGACTCAACTCATAGTGACCCCTCCTTGGGTTTATGAAGTCATATCATTGTGGAAGTAGATTGCCCAACCCTTCTTCTGGGAGGAGTGGCTTCTGGTTAGCAGTCAAGTGTCTTAGGTGCTATGCTACCAGAGCTCCTAGAACAGAGCATAGCTACAGACAGTAGCTATGAAAAATGGAAGAAATGACAAGATAAAAGAGCTGAACAGAAGATTTCAAAGAGCAGCTCGATAAAACAAAGCAAATTACTATAATGAAATGTGCAAAGACATGGAGTTAGAGAAGCAAAAAGGAAGAACACACTCAGCATTTCTCAACCTGAAAGAAATGAGGAAAATATTTAAGCCTTGAATTGCAATATTGAAAGATTCTATAAGCAAAAGGGAGTTCTGGTGGTGTAGTGCCTAAGGCATTTGACTGAGAACCAGAAGGCTGGCGGTTCAAACCCACCAGCCACTCCTCCGAAGGAAGGTTGGACAATCTACTTCTGTAAAGATACTGCCTCAGAAATCCAAGGAGGAGACATTATGAGTTGGATCCAACTTGACGGCAGTGAGTATGGTTTTTGGTTAGGCTATAGGGAAAATATTGAATGATGCAGGAAACATTGAAAAAAAAATGGAAAAAATACACAGTCACTCTACCAAAAAGAATTGGTCGATATTCTTCCATTTCAGGAGGTGACATATCATCAATAACCAGTGGTATTAAAAGAAGAAGTCTAAGCTGCAGTGAAGAATTGGCAAAAAGCAAGGCTCCGGGAATTGATGGAATACTCATTAAGATAGTTCAACAAACCAATACCCCACTGGACACACTCACTCATTTATGCCAAGAGATTTGGAAAACAGCTACCTGGCCAACTGACTGGAAGAGATCCATATTTCTACCCATTCCAAAGAAAGGTGATCCCACAGAATGTGAAAATTATTGAATAATATCATTAATATCACTTGCAAGTAAAACCTTACTGAAGATAATTCAAAAAATGGTTGTAGCAATATATTGACAGATTTCAGAAATGCAAGCTGGATTCAGAAGAGGATGAGGAACCAAGGATATCATTGCTGATGTCAGATGAATCTTGGCTGAAAGCAAAGAATACCAGAAAGATTTTTACTTATGTTTTATTGACTATGCAAAAGCATTTGATTGTGTGGATCATAACGAATTATGGATAAAGTTCAGAAGAATGGGAATTCCAGAACACTTGATTGTACTCATGAGGAACCTGTACGTAGACCAGGATGCTGTCATTCGAACAGAACAAGTGGATACTGTTGTTGTTGTTATGTGCCATTGAGTCAGACCCAACTCATAGCGACCTCCTTGGGTTTCTGAGGTGGTATCACTATGGAAGTAAATTGCCCCATCTTCCTTCCAAGGAGTGGCTGGTAGGTTTGAATCACCAGCCTTCTGGTTAGCGGTCAAGTGCCTTAGGCACTACTCATGGTTCAAAATCAAGAAGGGATTTTGTTAAGGTTTTATCCTTTCTCCATACTTATTCAACTTGTATGCTGAGAAAATAATCCAAGAAGCTGGATTATATGAAGAAGAACATGACATTAGGATGTGAGGAAGACTCATTAATAACCTGCAATACACAGATGACACAGCTTTGCTTGCTGAAAGTGAGTGTGAGTTGAAGCATTTACTGATGAAGATTCAAGACTATAGTCTGCAGTATGGAGTACACCTCAGTATAAAGAAAACAAAAAGCCTCACAACTGGTCCAAATAAACAGCTTCATGGGGAATGGAGAAAAGATTGGAGTTGTCAAGGACTTCATATTACTTGGTTCTACAATCAACACCAATGGAAGCAGCAGTCAAGATATCAGACAACGTTTTGCTTTGGGTAAATCTGCTGCAAAACACCTCTTTCAAGTGATGAAGAACAAAAATATCTCTTGAATACCAAGTTGAACCTAACCCAAGCCACGGTATTTTCAATCACCTCTTATGCATGTGAGAGCTGGACAATGAATAAGGAAAACTGAAGACGAGTTGATGCTTTTGAGTGGTGGTGATGAAGAAGAATACTAAGAATACAATGGTCTGCTAAAAGAACTAACAATTCTGTCCAGGAAAAAGTGCAGCTGGAATACTCCTTGGAAGCGAGAGTGGCCAGATTTTGTCTCACCTACTTTGGTCATGTGTTCAGAAGGAACCATTCCTTGGAGAAGGATATCATGCTTGGTAAAGTGGAGGATCAACAAAAATGGGGAAGGCCCTCAACAAGATGGACTGACACAGTGGCTGCAACGATGGGCAAGGATGATTAGCCTGGCACAGGACCTGGCAATGTTTTGTTCTGCTGTGCATAGGGTCACTATGAGTCAGAGATGACTCAACCGTACCTAACAACAGCAACAACAACTATACAAATGAAGTGTCTGTGGCCTGCTGAGAGGGGATTATTCATGACCCTGGTGGGGGTGCCATGCCTTGAAATTGAGGAGGAGTTTGTGTATATATTCAGCTAACCCTCCACAGATTTTTTCAAACAAGAATCAGAAAGAAGACAGAAGAAAAGGCAAGGGAAAAGAGATAAGCCACAGAGAAAAAGAAGTCAAGGAACCTCCTAAGAGAACTGTGACACATGTAAACAGCTGTAACAATGAAAATAGTGAAAGACCCTGAGGGACCTTGTGGTAGAGCCAGTGGTGAAAAGCCAAGAAAGGGTCCTGTGGCAGAATCTGTGATGACAGATAACAAGTCAAGAGGAGCCTGTCCTGAGGGGACTGAGGAGATCTGCACAGTGGAGAGGGGTGTGCAAAGCAGAGAGAAGGGCCTGCTTGCTTGTATAGTTAAAAGGAGCTTATAGAGGCACTTGACTGCTAACCAGAAGGCTGGCAGTTCAACCCACCAGCCACTCCTCGGAAGGAAGATGGAGCAATCTACTTCCATAGTAATGCTGCCTCGGCAACCCAAGGAGGGGTCACTATTAGTTGGGTCCGACTCAATGGCACACAACAACAACAACAAATAGAGCTCCGAAGAAGGGAGACTTTGGTTACATCATTCCTGATCCTGATCCCGCCCAGTAGCCTGTTGAACTTGATCCCAACTTGTATTCTATTACTTCCTTAATAACTATTTAACTATAAGTATGGTCTGTGTATCCTGTGTGGCTATTGCAAAGGATTATCAAACCCAGAAGAGGAGAGTGTAGGAGGGTCTACTGGTGTCAGATTTGATGACAAAAAAAAAAAAGGTTGGAGGCTAGAGGTATATCTGACCTCTACCTCATAGAAAGCAGCCATCAGCTAATCTTTATTTTCATTATCCCTCTTTAAGGTAGACAACCTCTGACTCTCCTGTTACTCCCACCATTTTACTATTGCACATGGAACCAAGAATGACATTGTATGGCCCACTTCAAAATTGTCTGGATTTTGTCACAAGATATATTTGTCACAGAAGTTAGGGGAAAAGGAACTATTGACTCAGGCTAAACTCTGCTTATTATACTTCTTAGTAGACACTGTTGGTGCCACACCCAGAATCCTTTCATAAGGCTGATGCACACATCTCTCAGTTACTCCAACTGTTGATTGATGAGAGATCATAACTGCCTCCTCAACTTTTCAAGAGAATTAGCTCAGTCAGCAGGAACTGCCTTTCCAAGAAATGCTTGGGGATTATTCCCCTTAATGCAAAGTGGGGTTAGCTAAGAGCCAATGACTAATTGACATAGAGGCACAATGCTTGCTCCCCTTGCATCAAAGGTTGACAACTCTACAGTGTCATTACTGTCCTAGACTTCCCATGGGATCTGGTGGTAGCTAGACCCCAGCTGACCTCACATCCTTACTTGGTTCCTTTCCCTTACCTTTCTGACTCCCCTTCCCGTGAGCTCTCTCCTCAAATGAATCATCTGCCAGGAATCCTCATCACAGTCCCTACATCTCAGAGTACCCAACATAAAGTTCTCTAAGTCTTCTTTCCTACTATGACTACCCCCTGAATGTTCACAGTGTTAACAGAGTGCAATCTCAGAAATACACTTCCTCATAGGAACCCTTTCTTGTGTTTCTGAGGTGGTATCTCTATGGAAGATTTTCCTCAATTTTCCTTTGAGGAATGGGTGGTGGGTTTGAACCTCCAGCCTTCTGCTTAGCAGTCAAATGCCTTAGGCACTATGCCATCAGAGCTGCTTCTTCTCCCTGCCCCTTTGGTTTTTTAGTGGAGATGTTTCATTTACCCAATGAGGTAGGAAACAGTGCACTCCACCAAACTAAATCTCTACCACTATGAGATCTGAAACTATATTCTCAATGGAAATTTGTGGAAAATGATTAGTTACATCAGTTAAGTGGGAAATTCTCTGAACTTGCAAGCAGAGGACTTTGTTTCTCAACCTGGCTCTACACTAAGTTGCTGGGTATATGTAAGCCAGTCCTTCCACTGGAAGTTCATTTGTTTTTATCCGTAAAATGGAAGTGAAATAATTCTCAGGTCACTCTGCAGATTTCTATGAAGAATCAACGGATGATGACAGTGAAGTATGTTGAAAGGTCAATTGGATTTATTAGTCCAGTGTCTCTCACTTACAAGTGAAAACAGCATAATTCCAATCAAGTTAAGATGAAATAAAATAAACAACAATAAACCAGTTGTCCATGAGTTGATTTTGACTCATGTGGTAGTTAAGTTTGTGTGTCAACTTGGCTGGACCCGGTGGAGTGCTTGGGCAGTTGGATGTAGTATTACCCTTGATGAGCTTGGTAATCAACCCAATGGTGGAATCTACTGTGAGCAGCTGAGTAGCTGCCCTAGGGATGTGGTCTGCTTCTTGTATATAAGGAGAAGCCTTGGGGAATGGTCTCTAGCTTATGGCATGCTTGGTCCCTGCATGTAGCCATGTCATTGTTCAGCAGCCTGCCATGGTCTGCCGACCTTGGGACTTATAATGGACTTGAACTAATAGTCTGCTGTGTAGTTTGGTAACATTGAGACTGTGCCATTTTATTTGTTGACTTTGGGCTTATTGGCCTTAGCAGCCAGTAGCTGCCTGAGTGAAGAGATGCTGGGAGCAAGAGGCAGGGCTGAAGCCCAAGGTTGAGGGGTTTTCACACAGCCCCTACAGCCTGACACTTTGGACTCGGACTTAAAGCCTCCAACCTATAAGATAATAAACTCCTATTTGTTCAAGTCATCTCATTTGCAGTATATTCCAGTCAGAGTGGCACTAGGTAACCAAAACAACTCATGGTGAATGTCTTTCAGAGTAGAACTGCACTGCATAGGGTTTTCCATTGCTGTTGTGTTTCAGAAGCATATCACCAGGCCTTTTTTTCAAGGCACTATGGGTGGATTTGAATCACCAACTTTTGTCTAGTAGTTGAACACTTAACAATTTGTACCACCTAGGGACTCCTCTTAAGAAAAAGGGAACTACAACAGCTGTTCTAATAAGTTCACAATGCAAGGCTGGTTTCAGGTTCAGGGACTCCATCAATATGATTGGGATTTTGTCTTTCTTCCACCTATTGGCAATTATTGCTTCTTTGTAGCTTTACATTTCCATATGGCGCTTTGCATATGGAAGAAAGAAGACATCAGCTAGCATACTCTTCCCATTCACTGAAGCTCAGATCCTTGAAAATTATGAACCTAGGGAAAAAAAAAAAACAGTAAACTTTTCTGGATATATCAGGCAAAGGCAAAGTCAAAGGGCAGGCTTGGTTCACATGTCCATCCATAAGCAATTGCTATGACCCAAGGAATGCAACACACCAATGGCCTGAACTGGGATCTTATTTATTTATTTATTTATTTTATTTTAAGAGTTTGTTTTATATTCAATGTTACGTGTACATTTAGTTTCACTCTCCATTTACCATGCCCAACCTAACCCAGTTTCTTCCCTTCCCTGCCCAGTAACCCTCTCCCTGTGCCCCTCATAGTTATGCACTCCTGTTTGTCCTGAATTTCCTCAGTGTGAATGTTGTCCTTCTGGTGCCCAGTGGTCTATTGTTCTGTTGTTGTTGTTGTTATGTGCTGTCAAGTCAAACCCGACTCATAGCAACCCCTCCTTGGGTTTCCGAGGCAGTATCACTACAGAAGTAGGATTGCCCAACCTTCCTTCCGAGGAGTGGCTGGTGGGTTTGAACCGCCAGCCCTCTGGTTAGCAGGCAAGTGTCTTAGCCACTATGCTACCAGAGCTCCCGTCTATTGTTCTAAGAGATGTTATTACCATAGAGTATGTGGGTGCATCATCCTGGGTTGAGTAGTCTGCATGTACATCTTGTTAACTATTGGGCTGAGAGCCAGCCCCTGAGAGTGAGTTTTATTCCAGGTGCAGAATGTATTCCAGGGCCATAGTATTGGGGATCTCATCAGACTTCATCAACTGGTAATTCTGGTTATTATTGAGTTTTTGGATTTTGTTCCACATTTTTCCTTCCACTTTATCCAGGATCTCTAGAATCGATCCTTTCCTGAGTTGTTGGCATTGGTAGCTGGCACTATCTAGTTCTTCTGGTCTCAAGGCCCATTATGTCCTAGGGCATCTTGTTTCCAAATGCCGTTGTTTTTTGTACTCTTTTTTGCTTCCAATGCCTGGAAACCATTAGCTGCATCTTAGATGGCTGCTTGAAAGCTTTTAAGACCCCAGTCGTTACTCACCAATGTAGTATGCAGAACAAGGCTTTTATGTATTTTGTTTTGCCAATTGAATCTGGTTTCCCCCAGTACTGTGGTCCTGAGACAGTAGATCTATTGGGTAGCTCTCCCATGGTGTCTGGGTGTCCATGAGGGATTGCTCTATGTCTGTCTTCTATTGTTTCTGTAAGGACTGCAGGTATTTTGTATCACTGGTATCTGTGCAAGATTAGCCTGAGTCTATCCTTGTTCTAGAGTATATTCCTGTTCACTAACCCCCATCTGATCCTCTCAGGTGTTTATGTGTTTATCTATAGCCTGGTGTTTGGTGTTAATGGTAATGAAGTGTTGTGGACATATTGGTTGCTATCAGCATCTGTCATCTATCTCCTTGTGCACAGTCCGGTGTCCTCCCTTTTCCTAATGTCATCATGGTGGTCACAGACTCTTTCCATACATCCCTCCCATTACCTACATCAGTGTGTGGGCCCCAACTAGCCTGAAATTAATCCGTCACCTTTCCTCCCCACCCTGGTAACTTACAAAGTGAGTTCCCTTTCCCAGGCAAACCCTTCTTTGTCTTTTTACAGTAATGGGCTCATACAGTACTTGTCTTTCTGTGATTTACTTATTTCACTCAGCATAATGTCCCCAGGCTCATCCACGTTGTGAGATGATTCGTGTATCCCTCATTGTTCTTTAAAGTAGCATAGTATTCCATAGTGTGAATGTACCATAATTTGGTTATCCATTCATCCTTTGATGGGCACTTAGTTTGTTTCCATCTCTTTGCTATAGTGAATTGTGCTGCGATGAACATGGATGTACATATGTCTATTCATGAGCTGTCTCTCACCTCTTTAGGATACATTCCTAATAATAGAATTGCTGGGTCAAATGGTATTTCTATTTTCAGTTTTTTAAGGAAACACCATACCATATGCCACAATGGTTGTACCATTTTACAATCCCACCAGCAGTGCACAGGAGTTCTAATCTCTCCACAACCTCACCAGCATTTGTTATTTTCTGACCTGCTGAACTTTGCTATTATTGCTGGGTTGAGATGATATCTCCTCATTGTTTGGATTTGCATCTCTCTAATTATTAATGATTGCAAGCAATTTTTCCTGTCTTTGTTGGCCACCAGTATATCATCTTTGGTGAAGTGTCTGTTCAAGTTTTTTGTCCATTTGTGGATTGGGTTATTTGTCTTTTTGGTGCTGAGGTGTTGAAGTTTTCTCTAGATTTTGGATATAAGCCCTTTGTCAGATATGTCATAGGCAAATATTTTCTCCCAATCTATAGGTTCTCTTTTTCCCCTTTTTATGATGTCTTTCAATGTGCATAAGAATTTAAGTTTTAAAAGATCCTTGTCATCCAGCTTCTCTTCTACCTCCTGTGCTTTCTGGGTTGTGATTGACAGTCTATTTATGCCATAAATTAGGGCCCCAGATTTGCCCCTATTTTATCTTTGATGAATTTTATAGTTTTGAGTTTTACATTGAAGTCTTTGATTCAGCTTGAGTTTGTTTTTGTGAATGGGGTGAGATATGGGTCTTGTTTCATTTTTCTGCAAGTGGCTATCCAGTTTTGCCAGCATCATTTGTTAAAGAGGTTGTCTCTTCCCTATTGAATGGGTTTTGGACCTTTGTCAAAGATCAGGTCTGTAGATGGATGGGTCTATGTCTGGACTTTCAATTCTGTTTCATTGATCTATCTGTCTATCATTGTACCAATACCATACTGTTTTGACTACTGTAGCTGTATAGTAGTTCTTAAGATCTGGGAGTGTGAGACCTCCCACTTTGTTCTTCTTCAGAAGTGTTCTGCTTATTCAAAGTCTCTTTCCTTTCCATAAGAAGTTAGTAATTGGTTTTTCCATGTCCTTAACATTTTTTGTTGGTATCTGGATCAGGATTGCGTTGAATGTGTAGATTGCTTTAGGTAGTATTGACATTTTCACAATATTCAGTCTACCTATCCCTCAACAAGACAGATTCATCCATTTATGTAGTACCCTTATTGTCTCTTGTAATAGTGTTTTGTAGTTTTCCTTGTATAGGTCTTTTGTGTCTCTGGTGAGGTTTATTCCTAGATATTTTATCTTTTTTTGTAGCTATTGTAAATGATATCATTTCCCTTATTTCTTTATCAGAGGACTCTGTTGGTGTAGAGGAATCCAACTGATTTTTGTATGTTGACCTTGTATCCTGCTGCTTTGCTGAATCTCTCTATTAGTTCCAGGAGGTTTTTTTTTTTTTTTTTTTTTTCATTGAGTCCCTTTGGTTTTCTATGTACAGGATCATGTTGTTTTTGTTATGTGCCATTGAGTCAGACCCGATTCATAATGACCCTTCCTTGGGCTTCGAAGGCAGTACCGCTACAGAAGTAGATTGTCCAACCTTTCTTCTGAGGAGTGGCTGGTGAGTTTGAACTGCCAGCCTTGTGGTTAGCAGTCAAGTGCCTTAGGCACTATGCTACCAGAGCTCCTGATCATATCATCTGCAAATAGAGATGGTTTTAGTTCCTCTTTGCCAATTTGTGTGTCTTTTATTTCTTTGTCTTGTCTTATTGCCCTGGCCAAGGCTTCCAATACAATGTTAAATAGAAGTGGTGATAGGTGGCATCCCTGTCTGTTTCCCGCCAAACTGGTTTTTTTTTAAAAAACAGCTTCACTGAGATATAATTCAGAAGTCATGCAATTCACCCACTTAGAGTGTACTATTCAATGTTTTTTTTTTTTTTAAATGTGTTTACTTATATGCACAACCATTAGCACAGTTGACTTTTGGAATTTTCATCACCTTAAAAAGAAACCTGTACTCTTTAACAATTCACCCTCTACATCTTCAACCCTGCATCCAGCCCTTGGCAAACACTAATTTACTTTATATCTCTGTAACTTTATCTATTCTTAACTTTTCATATATATGCAGTTTTATAATATATGATCCTTTGTGAATCGTTTGTTTCACTTAGCATAATGTGCTCAAGATTTATCCATGTTCTAGAATGTACCAGCATTTTTTTTTCCTTTTCATGGATGAATAACATTTCATTGTATGGATATACTGCCTTTGGTTTATCTATTTGTCAGTTGATCAACATTTGGGTTGCTTTTACTTTTGGCTATTATGAATGAGGCCTACTATGACTGTTCCTGTACAAGCTTTTATATGAGCACATGGTTTCATTTCTATTGGGTATAAGCCTAGGAATAGAATTGCTAGGTCATGTGATAACTTTGTGTTTAATTATTTGAGGAACTGCTGGATTGTTTTTAAAATGATTTAAACTATTTTGCATTCCCAACAGTAGTTTATGTTTTCCAGTTTCTCCACATTCTTACCAACACTTGTTATCATCTGACTTTTTAACTCTAGTTATCCTAGTGGGTGTAAAGTGACATCTCATTTTGATTTTCATTTACATTTCCTTGATAGTTAATGGTGTTGAGCATCCCACACTGGGCTTTATGTCCTACTTTAGGCTCATGGGTATAATTCTAATAGATTCATAAGGACCGAGCAGGAATGCTGTGAAATGAGGAAGGAGTGGTTCTTGCTAAAAGGAGTATTGGACCAACAACTATATGTACTTTATAGTATTATGGAAGTAGAAAGTATGATAACTATCAGAGAATATTAGACTTTCATAGCTGTCCCAAGACCATGATTATTAATACTTCTTGGATATTGTACTATAATGATGCTCCATATTGTGTGTAGGGTTGTTTGTACCTACATCAAGTTATCCAAGACTCTTGAGTATTGCTAAATACTTGTATTTTATTTCTGTAGTTTTTCTGTTTTTTATTTATTATTGAAGCATTCACATATTTGTCTTAAGTGTCTCTTGACACCAGGCATTTAGAAAACAAAGTTGAGAAATAACTCTGTTCAAAGTAAGAATGTGTAGGTTTAGAAAGAGAGTCTCCCCTCTAAGAAAATTATATGGACTTGTGACATCTCATTTTGTTACTTAGAGGCCTTTTGTTCTTAACTATTTTCCGAATTGAGACTTCTTGTTTTCGGCACCAAAATAGCCCACTGTATTTCAAATTATATCTAATGTTAGGAATCTAGAACAAATCTCAAAATTTAGAAGTTTTATTCCACTAATATTCAATCTTTATGTTGAGCAAATAATCTTGGAAGCAGGACTATGTGGAGAACAGGGCATCAGGATTGGAGGAAGACTCATTAACAACCTATGATATGCAAATGATGTATCCTTACTTGCTGAAAGTGAAAAGGACTTGAAAGATTTACTCATGATGAAGATTAAAGACCACAGCCTTCAGTATGGATTATACCTCAATTTAAAGAAACCAAAAATCCACACGACAGGGCCAGTAAGCAGCATCATGACAAATGGAAGGAGCAGTCAAGAAATCAAACAACATATTGTACTGGGTAAATCTGCTGCAAAAGATCTCTTTAAAGTGTTAAGAGCAGAGATATCACTTTGAAGACTAAGGTGCACCTGATCCAAGCCATGGTATTTTTCAGTCACCTGATATGCATATGAAAGCTAGACGATGAATAAAGAATAACAAAGAAGAATTGATTCATTTGAACTCTAGTGTTGGCAATGAATATTAAATAAACCATGGGGGGCTAGAAGAAGGAACAAATCTCTCTTGGAGAAGTAGAGCCAGAATGCTTTTTAGAAGTGGGGGTGGGGAGACTTCCTCTCATTTACTTTGGATATGTTATCAAGAGAGATCAGTCCTTGAGAAAGGACTTGTTTGATAAAGTAGAGGGTCAGTAAAGAAGAGGAACCCTTCACAAGATGGATTGACAGAGTGGCTACAGTGATAGGCTCAAAAATTGCAACTATTGTGAGGATGGTACAGGACCAGGCAGTGTTTTTGTTCTGCTGTGCATAGAGTCACTATGAATTTGAACAATCTCAATGACACCTAACAACAGCAACAGCAATGAGAGATCAAGTGAATTGTGGCAAAGGGCTGAATTCAGAGTAAGAAGACTCTGATTATTAAAGTGTTTTCTTAATGCTGGATACTGTGATAGATGCTAAAGAAATAATATTGATTCTAGTGAATGACTTTTGTATTATTGTTATATAATTGTTTATCCCAAAATCTATCAGTTTAATACAACAATTGTTTTATATTTTCATGATTCTGCAGTCTGGGCTAGGTTTGGCTAGGCAGTTTTCCTGCTGGTCTTACTTGAAGACTCTCATGATGATGTAATTTTTTGGAGATTAAATTGGCCTTGGAAGAACCAGGAAGACTTCACTCACAAGTTTTTCACCCTGGTGTTCCTCTTCCATGGTCTATTTCTCTTTCCACTTAGTCTCTTCACACAGTGGCTTAGCCAGGGCTTTTTTTAACATCTCATCTGGCTCAAAAAGTGAGCATCCCAAAAGGCAAGCTCAGATTTATATACATCATACTTGTTATTGTTCTACTGACCATGCACAGTCATATGACCAAGCCCTTGCTCAGTCCTGAAGAGGAATACATAAGTGTGGGAGGCAAGCATTTGAAACTCAAGCAGATGAATCTCATTGAAGGCTATGAAAGTAACAGTCTATCTCAAGTAGTTCTCAATCAATCAGTGAATCTCAAGTGTGTTATTTGGAACCCCAAGGACTCCAAACAAGTCTTCAGAGTAAAGTGGATGAGACTCTAGACTATGCTTCTCACTTCAACATGAATAACTTCACTTTCAAATATTGATCATCGGCAGCTAAGGTCTCTATTGAGAAAAGTGTCCTACTGCTAAGAGTATATATATATTAAAATCAGTGAACTATATAATCTCTTGCAAAAGTTTAAAATTTTATGAATTCATGACTCCAGAATTTTTTGGGCCATTTAGTTGATCTGCCTTTGGATGATAATACATATTATTATCTCTTCCACTGGCTACCTGCCAAGCTGAATGGAGCACGTCTCTATATAACTTAGAGATCTTCAGCAAAGAGACATTGACTGCATCCATTAAATTTCAACTCATTTTCTCTATTGCATCTTGCAAGGGAAATACCTCATCTATTTAGAAGGTTAATATCCATAAATATGAGTACTTAGGAATTTAAACGTTAAAATTAAAGAAGTAGTAGTTTGAATGTATATTCTTTTGAAATATACTGTTCTGTGACTGTGGTGTCATTGTTCCCTTGTCAACAGAGCATATTTATTTTATTTCTAAAATTATGTGTATTTTGGAGATGAAAACTATAACAGCTATCATTTATTGAAGCTTTATTATGTGCTAGGTATGGTGCTAGGCACTCTATTTCATTTATCAAATCCTTAAAAAATCCCTGCAAAGTTGATAGTATCATTATTTCCACTGAACAAAGAAGAAAATGAAGGATTAATAACTAATCTGAACCCAAGCAGCTAAGAAGTTTGTGACAGACTTACAATATGAACCCCAAAATTCTTACCACAAAGTCAATCCTCTTCTCTCTCACGATGCTGTAGTACTCTACCTCTATTGTGATAAGATGCAGGGTTTCTATACAAACAAGAAATAACATCTATCTGGACAAGGGTGAGCTCTTCAGCTAGCACTGAGAGCAGGGGTTCTCAGTCCTGGCTGCACATTGGAATCACTCAAGGGATTTTTTTTTTTTTTTTAATGGTGATGCCTAGGTCCCACCCTTAATAATCATGATTAAAATTGAAATTGGTACATCCTGGGCATCAGGATTATTAAAAGCTCCCTAGGTGGTTCTAACTATGTAGCTGGGATTGAGAACCACTGAACCAGAGGAATCTCATGATGTCTAAGTATCTTCGTTGTTGTTGTCAGCAATATATATATCATTTTTGTTATTAGAAAGGAGCTCTGGTAGTGCAATGATGAAAGCATTCTTCTGGTAAACAAAAGGGCAGCAGTTGAAATCCACCAGCCGTTCTGCAGGAGAAAGATGAGGCAGTCTGCTTCTTCTATAAAGATGTACAACCTTGGAAATCCTATGGGGCAGTTCTACTCTGTCCTATCGGGTCACTATGAGTTGAAATCAGCTTGATGATAGGGGGTTGGTAGGTTAGTTTGTTATCAGAAAGGCATTATACAAGATTTTCAGAGAAGTCTAAACTTGCCTGTTGCCTTACTCATGCTGTAATCCTAGAAGGGTCATAAATCAGTCTTAGAAACCTACAAAAGAAGGACTTGGCAAAGTAAACAGAAACTTTAACTGCTCATCCTTCTTCCCAAATAGTAGACCTTACACCTGTAGCACTCCCTAGCTCAGGTAGGAGGAGTGACTGCTACCCTGAATGAAATTGAAAACTTTGACAATTACAAGGACTAGACAATTAATTTTAGTTAAGTATATTCTTATTTAAAGAAATGGAGGATTTTTATTACATAATTTTGTCTAGATAAATCATAAGACTTGCTAAATTTTTGTTTTTGTTCTCATTAATTGCTGTCAAATTGATTTCAACTCCTGAAAACCCCATGTGTGCAGAGTAGAAGTGCTCCATAGGTTTTTAGTTTGTTTGTTTTGTTTTGTTTTTTAAATAATTTATTTTATTTTGTTGTTGTTAGGAATATACACAGCAAAAGCTTAAACTAATTTAGGTTTCTACATGTACCAATTAATGACATTGATTACATTCTTCAAGTTGTGCAACCATTCTCACTCTCCTTTTGTAAGCTGTTCCTTTCTATTAGCATAAACTCATTGCCCCATAAGGTTCCTATCTAATCTTTTGAATTGCTGTTATCTGTTTGTTCCCATATTTTATTGTTGTTGTTATGTGCCATCAAGTAGGACCTGACTCATATAGATACACCTTAAAAAACATAATGCTCAAGGAAGACATTCTTTACTAGTTTAAGCTAAACTATTATTTTGTTTTAAGGAGATTTTAGGGGATATTTTTGTTTAAGATTTATTTAAAGAGCTTAGGACAATAGTTTTGCGAGTTCACCCAGCCTCCATGGATCCAAAAATTTTGGATTCCATGAGAATTTGAGTTTTTTTTTTTTTTTTTTTTTCGCATTCCCCACCTTCTAATCAAGAATCTTCTATAGAATCTTTGATCAAAACATTCAGTAATGTAAGCTGGGCACTATTCAGTTCCTCTGGTCTCATGGCAAAGTAGGCAGTTGTTCACGGAGGCAATTAGCCACACATTCCATTTCCTTTCTATTCCTGACTCTCCTTTCCCATTGCTCGAGGTGAATAAAGACCATTTATTGTACCTTGCATGGCTGCTTGCAACCTTTTTAGACCCTAGGCACTATGAAACTAGCTAGAACATAGAACAAGGCACTAAACATGTTCTTAGGCCTACTAACTGATATGTCCCATGAAACAATGACCTTAAACTCCAGACCAAGGAACCAAATCCCAAGCGGTATTTAGTTGTACATAAACAGACTCCGCAGCTACTCTCTCTCTCTCTCTCTCTCTCTCTCTCTTTCACTTGTAAATATATCTTTCATACAACTTCGAAAGGGTTTTTAAATCTGTGACTTTTCAGAAGCAAATTACCAGGCAATTTTCAAAGAGTCTGGGAGGAAAGGTTTCTCTGCTGTTCTCCAATTTTTGAGTATGGATGGGTTTGAAATGCCAACTTTTTTAGCTAATAGTTCAGCACTTAACCACCAAACAGCACATAAAAAAAATAAAATAGGTATAAATAAAGTTACTTTTGTGATCAACCCACTCTCACTATGAGTCCTAATTCTGCTCACTGTCTATCATTTGTTTGCATATATATATATACAGATATCCCTGATTTATTATGTATTTGACTTACAGTTAACAGCACTAATGACCATCTGTTGTATTTTGTATACATATTATTATTAGTAATATGTACTACATACAATGTTAAAATATATCTGTAAATTTATATGTAATGTTTCCAAATTCCAAAGTTTAGATATACAAAGATACTGAGAATAAAGGGCAATGGTAATGAGAATTGAAAAAAAAAAAAAATCAGGTGTTCAACTTACATCAGAATTGACTTAGGATGGAGTGGTGGGAAAGAACCCTGTCTTAAATCAGAATTACCTGTATATATATGTTTGTATATATACAAAACATGTACACAATATATATGCATGCATTTATGTGTCTATATACTAAAATCCAAACCCACCACCATTGAGTCAATTCTGACTCATAGTGACTCTGTAGGACATAGTAGAACTGCACTATAGGGTTTCCAAGGCTATACATCTTTATGGAAGCAGACTGCTTCATCTTTATCCCATGGAGCAGCTGGTGGGTTCAAATAACCTACTTTTTAGTTAGCAGTCCAATGTTTTAACCACAGCACCACCAGTTTTCCTTTATGTTTATGAAATATATCCAATTCGTAATTCTTCTAGGTAATGTAAAAGAAAAAAAATATGTATATATATACACATATACACATATACACATACCAAACCCACTGCCATCGAGT
>NW_006921895.1:3040658-3041930 GCF_000298275.1 Orycteropus afer afer
TGCTTCCATTGGTGTTGATTGTAGAACCAAGTAAAATGAAATCTTTGGCAACTTAAATCTTCTCTCTGTTCATCATGATGATGTTTATGGGTCCAGTTGTGAGGATTTTCATTTTCTTTATGTTGAGGTGTAATCCATACTGCAGACTGTATCTTTAATATTCATCAGTAAGTGCTTCAAGTCATCTTCACTTTCAGCAAGTAAGGTTGTGTCATCTGCATATCGCAGGTTGTTAATGAGTCTTCCTCCAATCTTGATGCCCAACTCTTCTTCATATAGTTCAGCTTCTCAGATTATTTGCTTAACATACAGATTGAATTAATGTGATGACAGGATACTACCCTGTTGCACTCCCTTCTGGATTTTAAACCATACAGTATCCCCTTGTTCTGTTTGAATGACAGCCTCCTGGTCTATGTACAGGTTCTTCATGAGCACAATGAAGTGTTCCAGAATTCTCATTCTTCTCAAGGTTACCCATAATTTGTTATGAGCCACACAGTCAAATGCTTTTGCATATTAATAAAACATAAGTAAACATTTTTATGGTAGTCTTTGCTTTCAGCCAAGATCTGTCTGACATCAGCAATGATATCCCTCATTCCACTTCCTCTTCTGAATCCAACTTGCATTTCTGGAAGTTCCCTGTCAATACACTGATTGCTTCAACAAATTTTGAATGATTTTGAGCAAGATTTTACTTGCATGTGATATTAATGATATTGTTTGATAATTTCCACATTCTGTTGAATTGCCTTTCTTTGGAATGAGTACAAATATGGATCTCTTCCAGTCAATTGTCCAGGTAACTGTCTTCCAAATTTCTTGGCATTGACAAGTAAGTGCCTCCAGTGCAGCATCCATTTGTTGAAACATCTCAGTGGGTATTCCCTCAATTCCTAAAGCCTTGTTTTTCACCAATTCCTTCAGTACAGCTTCAACTTATTCCTTCAATACCACTGGCTCTTGATTATATGCCACCTCCAAAAATAGATGAGAATCACTACTTCTTTTTAGTACAGTGACTCTGTTTATTCCTTCCATCTTCTTTTGATGTTTCCTGCATCATTCAATATTTTGCCCATAAAATCTTTCAATATTGCAACTCAAGTCTTGAAGTTTTTCTTCAGTATTTTCAGCTTGATTAATGACAAAAGTGTTTTCTCCTTTTGGTTTTCTAACTCCAGATCTTTGAACATTTCATGATAATAATTGACTTTTCATTATAATAGCTGACAGATGAGTGGTGGAGATATATACATATATATATAT
>NW_006921895.1:3042030-3053613 GCF_000298275.1 Orycteropus afer afer
ACTCATAGCAACCCCTCCTTGGGTTTCCGAGGCAATATCTCTATGAAAGAATATTGCCCCATCTTCCTTCCAAGGAGTGGCTGGTGGGTTTGAACTTCCAGGCTTCTAGTTAGCAGGCAAATGCCTTTGGCACTGTGACACCAAGCTCCTATAATTATGATATAATATTATTATTTATATTATTATTATGTTGTTGTTGTTATGTGCCATTGAATTGGACTCGACTTATAGCGACCCCTCCTTGGGTTTCCAAATTGTTATCATTATGGAAGTAGATTGCCCAACCTTCCTTCTGAGGAGTGGCTGGTAGGTTTGAACCTCCAGCCTTCTGGTTAGCAGTCAAGTGCCTTAGGCACTATGCTACTTGAGCTCCTAATGTTATTATATAATATATAATACAATATATATTATATATATATATAGAGAGAGAAACAGAAAATAAAAGACAAAGAAACAATTTTATGATTTGAAGATACTTTGCTTAAACTTTAATGGATATAATTCACTTTGGAAATTTTTGAAGAGCCTGCCAAATATTTTTAGCTACTTTTCTCCAACTTTTGGATATTTTCTCCAACTTTTGGATATGGGACCAGTGTTTCTTCTGATTTTAACACTATGCTGATATATGCCTCTCGAAGGTTCTCAGCTTTTCTCTGGTTACATGTATAACATGCTAACAGAGACAAGAATTAAAAAAAAAAAAAAAAACAAGCAAACAAACAAAACACTGGGTTTTATTGACACCAATGAAGGCTTAATGTATAAGGTGACATATGAGCATGACGTTGAGTAAGAACAGAGTATAGCAGAACAGTTAAATGTAAGAAACTGAGAGTTAAAAAGAAAAAAAAAAAAAGCCTAGATTCGAATTCAGTGTTAGTTTTTATTAGTTAAGGGACAGTGGGGGACCTTTCCAACCTGAGTTGTAAAATAGGTATGATTTTTATTTCATTACACATTACAGAGTACATTTTATTAAACATTGATTTAATTGTATGCATAATTATATAATATTTGACATTATTTATTATAGATTTATAATGATAATAGTACTGGTATCTATCTCATAGGAGTTATGAGGATTAAGAGATATAATTGAAACAACACACCAAGCATGTTATTGTTAGTTGCTATCAAATTGGTTCAGACTAATGGCAACCCCATAGTTGCAAATTAAAAATGCCTCATAGAGTTTTCAAAGCTGTGACCTTTTGGCAGCAAATTTGCCAGGCCTGTCTTTTGAGGTGTCTCTGGATGGGTTCAAATTGCCAACTATTTGACTAGTAGTTGAAAGCTTAAAACTGTTTGTGCCACCCAAGAACTCCACATATGAAACATTGTTGTTGCTGGGTGCTGTCAAGTTGCTTAAATCTCATATTGGCCCCATGTGACACATTAGAACTGTTCCATAGGGTTTTCTAGGCTGTAATCTCTATGGGATTGTGGAAGTTAAGACGTATTTCAACTTGGCTGGACCAAGCAGCCTTTGGAGTGTGACCTGCTTTCAGTATATAAGGAGAAGCTTTGAGAAAGATAGCTGGCTTTTTTGGCACATCTGGATCCTGCCGTTGGTTGAATGTTCATTTCAGTGGCCTGCTGTGCTGCCTGTCAATCTTGTTCTTGGATTTGGATCAGTGGTCCACTATGTTGCCTGATTATCTTGGGATTGTGCCATTCCACTTGCCAACCTTGGATTCATCAGCCTCAGCAGCCAGGAGCTGCATGAGTTAGGAGAAATTTATACTTTCAGAGGGCCTATAATAAGAGGCAGAATTGAAGACCAAGGTAGATGGGCCCTCCCCCAGCCCCTAGAGCCGGGACCCTGAATTTGGATCTCTAGCCTCCTAAACTTTAAGAGAATAAATTTCTGTTTGTTAAAGCCATCCATTTATGGTATTTCTATTATAGTAGCACTAGAAGACCAATACAGAGAGCAAATTGCCAGTTCTTTTCTCCCGCAGAGTTGCTGGGTGGGTTTTAACTGACAACTTTTCTGTTAGTAGCTGAGCATTTACCATTGTGCTACCAGGCATACTGCGTGTCTATTAAGAAGTGTTCAAAAAGTGGTGGTAGCTCCCACCCCCAGAAAATGACCAGATCTTAAAATGTGGGACTGAGCTCACAGGCAGAAGATGAGCACCTGGAGGTGTGTTCATAACCAGCAAAGTTATGCCATGGAGAACACAAGAATGAGTAAACTTCTTAGAGATTGCCTGATAAATGAAAATGGAAACCAATAAATGAAAATGGAGGATGTCAAAAACTGAGAACAGGACTGAGGCATCTTCATCTGGGACCACACAGCTTACTCTGATTTCATTTCAAACTCATTACACATCAGAATGACCTCCCCAGAGAGCACATTACAAAGCTTTCAGAAGCAGGTCAGAGATGGTGCAGGGAAATGGAATGGTCTTGCTGACAAGTAATGAGTGGTCCCTATGCAGACTTTTACATGGGAAATAATCTTTTATTAAGAGAGAAAATTATGCCCAAATGCTTAGGGGGCTTTTTGCTGTTGGTTACATGTTCCTTGGGAAGCTCAGCTCCTCTGGAGGCCTCAGTCAAAAGCAATCTTCATCTAACAGCTCCTTTGCAAGGGAAAAGTCTCTGGGGAGACTAGCATCATTTTCCTCTTTCTGTCATGTGTGAATGAGGAATTGGGGCACAAAATGTTCCATTGGCTGCCTAGTAAATTTCTTAATTCTGGTCAGACAGCTGAAGGAAGTCAGTATTATGTGGGTGGTACTATAAAGCTGCCTTACAGGCACATAGAGCTCATTAAGGCAGTCAAAGCATTTGATACTCTTGGGAATTCCAACTATAAACCCTGAGAGGAATTAAAGGTTAACTCTAATGGCTTTTAGACATGAAATAATGCACAACATTAAAGACAGAAAGGACCATGTAGGATTTGGGAGTTCCTGGATGGTGCAAAGGGTTATTACATTCAGCTGCTAACTGAAAGTTTGGAGGTTTAAGTCAACCTGGATGTGCCTCAGAAGAAAGGCCTGTTGATCAACTTCAGAAAAATCAGCCACTGAAAACCGTATGGAGCACAGTTCTACTGTGACACACATGTTCACCATGAGTTGCAGTTGACTTGATAGCAACTGAGGAAAAAATTGCAGTGGTTGAGAACATTAGGTCTAGAGATAGAGACACAACATTTAATATTATTAATTCTGAGATAGCTGACCTTTAAGCTGTTTCTTAAACTCTCTTCATGGAAAACTTTCTTGCAGGTTATGAGAATTCAATGAGATAGTCCACGTAAGCACATCATTTGGCTCATGGTAAATATGCAATGGGTGCCTGGATAGTGCACATGGTTAAGCACTTAACTACTAGACAAATGTTGGCAGTTTGAACCCAGAAGCATCTAAGAAGAAAAGCCTTGTGATCTGCTTCCAAAAGATCACAGCCTTGAAAACAGTATGGAGCAGTTCTACTCAGTAACATATGGAGTCACCATAAGTCCAACTCTCATGATAGCAGCTAACAATAGCAACAAATATTGTCTTAGGTTTGTTTCTCTAGAGAAGCAAAACCAGTGAAGAATATGTACACACACACACACACACACACATATATATCCCACTGCCATCAAGTAGATTCTGATTCATAGTGACCTTGACCTCATTGGGTTTCCAAGGCTGGAAATCTTTATGGAAGTAGATTGTCTACCTTCCATGAACTGCTGACCTGGTTAACAAACAAATGCCTTACCCAGTATACCACCAGAGCTCGCTCACGCTCTCTCTCTCTCTCTATATATAGCAACAGGTGGGTTTGACCCACCAAACTACTTCTGGTTAGCAGTCAAATGCCTTAGTCACTGTGCCACTGGAGCTCCATATGTATATGGAGCTGCTCTGCAGAAGGAAGATAGAGTAATCTACTTCCATAAAGATTCACTGCCTCACAAACCCAAAGGTGGTCACTGTGAGTTGGAAGTGCCTCAATGGTAGTGAGTTTGGTATATATGTATACATGGAGAGAGAAAGAGAGGAATTTATCTCAAGGAAATAGCTCATACAGTTGTAGAGGCTGGCAAGTCCCAAGTCCAGGAGTTAAATGTCAAGTTGGAGGTTTCTCTTAACTCATGTAGCTGCAGGGGCTGATGAACTCAAGATTGGAAGACAGTGCAGTAGGCTGGTCTCTACAGAGGCTGTTGAATCAAAGATCGGCAGTTCAAATGGCAGATTGTTGGCTCACAGGATGCAAAAGCAACAATCCCAAGATTGGCAGGCAATATGGCAGCCCAATGGTTCAAATATAGCAACTGGAGATGATGATGAGCCAGATGCAAGATTCAGATGCAGCAGAAAGCCAGAGATCTTGCCTGGACATCCATATATATATATATATATACTGGAAGCTGGCCAGAGCCCTGAGGAAACTCCTTTTCCACTGATTGACAGCTCATAGCAAATCTTATCATGAAGGTGATCACATTATATCAGTTCTTATCATCAGGGATGACTACATCATGCTAAACCACTGAGAGCCATGGCCTAGCTAAGTTGAAACACACCTTTTATCTATCATACATGGCATCATCATTAGTCAGAATCTCCTGATGGCAACTAATAACAACAACAAATAAGCAATAGATATGATTACTACTTGGTTACCTCATCTTCTATCACAAAGATAAAGTATCTACACAATATAAAAAATAGTTAACACTAAGCATTAAAATAATTTTAGGACATATTAGTTCCCTAGAGCTGCCAAAACAAAGTACACACGTGGATAGCTTAAAACAATAGAAATTTATTTCCCCAGATGTCTGTAGGCTAGAAGTTTTAAATCAATGTTTTAGGGCCATGATCTTCTTTAGAAAGCTCTGATCTTCCTCTCATCTAGGGGTAAATGCTCTCTTGCCTCTTTCTAGATTCTGGTAACTCCCAATGTTCTTTGGCTTGTAGGTGCATCAATCCAACTCTGTCTCCATCTTCACCTGACCATCTTTCCTCCAAGCATATGGGTTTGTGTTTCTTTTCTTTTTTAAGGAAACCAGTCATATTGGTTTAGGACCCATTCTACTTCAGTGTGACCTCATATTACATTAACTAATAACATTTCAAAGAGTTTATTTGCAAACAAGGTCATGTTCACAGGTATCAAAGATTAGGACTTCAACTTTTGGGAGACACAATTCAATTTAAAACAAGTAATATTAAAAACAAAACAAACAAACAACAAAAAAACATTTTTTCTTTAGCTTGTTTTCTAATTTTCAGTCCTGGTCTCCAGACCTTAAGCTATGTGTGCGAGTTTTTGGAAAGATCTGGAAATTTGAGAAGGAGATGAGTGGGACATCTGTGAGATTTGAAAGAAAGAGTTCCACAAGTCAAATAGACTTGTTCTTACCTAATGGGCTACAGGGAATAGGACTCTATACAAATTAAATGATTTAGAGGGAAGGACATTTTAGCATAACAATAGTTAAAACTTATAAATACTAAGGGTATTTTTTTTAAAAAAATAAGAAAGTAAGGTGGGAAAGGAAGGAAGGCAAGAGGTATAAAAGGTAAGAAGGAAAGAAAGGAAGATGGGAGAGAAAAGATGAAGGAAGGAAGGGAGAATGGAGGGAGGGAAGGAGGGAAAAACAGAAGGAGGAAGGAAGGGGAAACCATTGTGACCTTGTTAGGTAATGCAATTTTGACTAGTGACCCTTTCCCTTAGGAGTATACAGAGAATAAACATAGATCAGAAATTTCTGCATAAGGGGAGACTTTGACTAAATGGATTTTAAAGGCCCTTCCAAGTCCATTTTTTAATGAAATTTTGGATTTTGAATAACATGGCTAGCTGGAGAATGAAAAACATATAATATGGACATTCTGTTGCTGTTTTCATACAAGTTTGCTTTCAAATCCCAGAGTAAAATGAAAATGTTTTCCAAAATCATTATGTTCACAAAATTCAAAGTATCATTACTACATGTCCAAGACTGACAGATACAGTGATTCTTCACTCTCAAATTGCTGTAAACAAACACATGGCATTTATGCTCTGGTCCCTCTGGAGTACAGCCCTCATTAACATTCAGACATACTTTCCTCATCAAAAATAGGAATATGTGAAAATTTTCACTTAGTGCTGCAACATTAGTCCATGAGCACTTATTATTACTATTTCAGTGGAATAATAAAAATACATATTCCTTGTCCCTGAAAATTTAGACTTTTCTAGCATGTGTGACCAATGTTACCCCTCTTTTCTACAGTGTTTAACTTCTTCTCATTTAAAAGTGGATATTTAACTTGATAGAATAGTAATATTTGGGTATGGTTAAGGTTGAATGTTAATCAAAAGAAGGAGGCTGGACACATTTAAAGGTTTAAGTGCTGGTGTTCACAGCAGGTCCTACAGGACCACATGGGGAAACCACAGGGGAGGGTTACAATGCAGAGATGGAGGAGAACAGTGGGCAAGCACATTTTCTTTGTTTTTTATGGGAAATAGGACAGGAAGATATTGTGGATATATTTTCAGCTACATTTGAAAACTCATACTTTGAGATTTGGGGCATTTACCCAAAGGAAAACTGAGGGAGTTTCTTATCTAAGTATAACAGACATGGGTGGAGAAGGGTTACTTAGTGTAGATGGTAAAATCTCTTATTACAGAGTCCAGAAAACATGGCTACTATAAAGAACAGGTTTAGTTCCCATCTAGGGTTTGAGTCTTGCATGTCTTACTAATTTGTCTTTTGAGATTTGTTATTATTAGCCTTGGAACCCTTGTTACTTTACTGTAGTTGACTGCATTTACATTTACTTTACTCTAAACTCAGACAAGATACACTATTGATCCTCTCCAAGTCAATTTTGGTGGGTCTTATCCTGTTATCAGGAGTTCCAGTGGCCTAGTGCCTAAGGCATTTGACTCCTAATCAGAAGGCTGGTGGTTCAAATCCACCAGCCACTCCATGGAAAGAAGAGGGGACAATCTACTTCCATAGTGATACCAAACCAAAACCTAACTCACTGCTGTTGAGTCCAATCTGACTCAGCAACCCCTCTGTGGGTTTCCAAGGTGGTATCACTACAGAAGTAGATTGTGTCCTTCAAACCCAAACGACGTAGAATTTCCTCAGATGTGGCCTCCCTGACCTTTTGAATGGACAACATGGAGCCATCTATAAGGGGTAATATTTGCTTCTGGGTTTTGCTACTTGATCATGACTTAACTCATGTGGAGGACCACACTGATAAGCTCTGGAATGACCTCTCTATCCCTGGGGTCCTGTGAACATCTAGCAAGGTATCAGGTAGATAGTTGGTGTTTAATGAATATTTGTTGAGTGATCACATACTTTCCCTTTGCCCTTCCTGCTACACTCCTCTGACATGATGATCTTGATAAATCAGTGCTTTTATTATGTGGTATAACCAATTGTGGCAGGGTTGCCTCTGACTCATGGTGACCCCCATATGTGCAGATAGAACTGCAGTCCATTAGGTTTACAAAGCTCTGAGATTACCAGGCCTTTCTTCTGGGTGGGCTCCAAACACCAATCTTTTTGTTAGTATGCAATAGGGTAACCATTTACATCATCCAGGGACACCTTGTATACATCATAGAGGCTAAAATTATACTTATAAAATAAATGGATGAACAGAAAAGGAGTATAAACATTTTCTCTATCAAAATCTTTTTTTTTTTTTTTTTGGTCTCCTCTGAGATTGTCAGATTATAGTGAGTTCTATATGATTAATAATATGGATGCTTCAGAGTTGCTGTTCACTTCCAATATGATCCCATTGAAGTCCTGTTGGTATTTTATCTAGATCCCCTTTCTGCTGGGTACATTCATCCCCCAGATACTATACTGGTATTTCAGGGGCCCTTTTTCTGGAGAATTGTCCTTAGCCAATGAGAAGTGCCTTTTCCAAGAGATCATATCTACACCTCAGAAGTAGCCAATGATGTACTGACATGGTCACACAGAAAGCTAGGCTTTTTGTCTCAAAAGGGATCTGTGGTGAAATTCATGGTATAGAGTTCTTTATAGGAAAAGGTCAAAACTAGAGTTCAGTTGATATTATTACATCAGCTTATACCACATAACTCATCTGGTTTTCTTGCTTCAATTTGCTGCTTTCCTCACTCTTCTACAACAAAGAACACTCCCTTAAAACATCCAGTTCATCTGAATCCCTGTCACAGGCTCTGAATTTAAAGTACCTTTTTTTAAGATGACTCCTAATATTCATTTATCTTCCTTATCTTCCAGGGCCTTTTCTTTCTTTCTTTTTTTTTTTTTTACGAAGACTCCTAAAGAACTCACTACTGCATTTTCCAAAAAAATATGATAATTCATATATTTAATACATGGCAGAAATTTCACCTAGTGAAAAAGGTAAGACCTTCTGCTTATGATCATCATTTGCAAATCTCCCTATTCAAAGGCTAGAATAGCTGTTTTTCATCTCTTTAAGAAGCAATCAAAGAATGTATACACTCTGTTTTGTACATGAGATGAGGTGACTAAGAAATTTCTCTAGGAAGTATAAATCAGTTATCTTGGGTGGGTGAAGGGAGCATGACTTTCATTTGTTTCTTGCCATAGAAATTTCAATACAACATTATATAGACTTGTTATTTAATACACTTCAGCTAATAATTTACAAGGGGCTGCTTTCTGGTTAGAATATATTAGCTGCCCTATTGCTTCTTCAGTTGAAAAGAGCAAAGCAACTAGAAAGTCTTAAAACAAACTTGTACATTCCCCAAGGCCTTGTTTAATGGAGTATACACAATCAACTTTCAACAGTCCATGGCTAGATTACCTATGATAGTGCTTCTCAGACTTTAATGTGCGCATGAATCACCCAGGGATTTTACTCAAATAAATATTCTAATTGGGTAGATCTAGGGTAGCACCTGAGACTGTACATATCTGCAAAGGTCTTATAAGATGATGATGCTAATTATGCACAGACCACACTTTAAGTAGCAAAGTCTTATATTTTGTTTCACTCTAACAATGTCTTTTCCCCCTATAACCACATAGATAATTTAATCTAAAGATAAGATTGAAAATGTAACATTAAGTCTTATTATCACTGTGAAGCCCAAGCCAAATGGCCCTCCTGCACCCAGTGATAAGTTCTGACTCCAAGGACATATAATGCTGTGCTTAAAATATGAAATAGGAAGCTGTTAACTTCTGGCCACTTTCCAGAGGGGATTTGGCTGAGACTCGATTTCTTTTTCCTTTTTTTTTTTAAATTGTGATTTGAGTGAAAGTTTACAGAGCAAATTCACTTTCCATACAGCAGTTCAGATACACTTTGTCTCATAACATTGATTGTAATCTCCCACAATCCAACAGCTCTCCTCCCACTTCCTCCCCATTGTTACCTCTTCCCTGTGTCCTTCCCTCCCATGCGCTCATGCCCCCTGAGCTGTCTCACTGTGCATACACAGCCCTTCTTTTCTTGCATGATTTTTCTCTCCAAGGAGTGTATCTACCTAACGTAAATGTTCAGCTCATATGCCTGTCTTTTGTTTGGCTGGAAGCCACAGAAGTGGCTTCAATTCCAGACCTGAAGGACAGCTAGGGCCATAGTCTCAGTGGTTCCATCAGGCTCTATCAGACCAGCAAACCTGGTTCCGTTTTTTTTTTTTCTTTTTTTGATTTTGAGTTTTGTTCCACTTTGTTCTACCACTATATCCAGGATCTCCTACATAGATCTCCCTCTGAGTGGTTGACAGTGGTAGACAGGCACCATCTAGTTCTTCTGGTCTCATAGTTGTATAAGCTGCATATCACTTGGTGTACCAGTCATTTTGACTAATTGTTTCCATGAACTTTGATCTTCTTCATTCTTCTTTGCTCTGGATGAAGAGAGACCCATCATTGCATATAGATGGCTGCTTGCAAGGTTTTAAGGTCCCAATTACTACTCGCCAAAGCAGGAGGTGGAACAATGTTTTGTGTAGTGTGTTATGCCAGTTGAGCTTGACATCTCCTACAACCATGGTCCTGAGCCCACAGGTGCAACTACTCGCTCCCTCTGGGTAGCTGACTATGACCAAGAAGTGACTACAAACTTGTCCCTTGTCAGCTCTACTATATACCTGGGAATTCTTATAGAACAAACCAAAACACTTGTGGAAACTTTGTCTGCCAATCCTATACATGATCTTGGGCACACTCTCCCCTGCATAGACATACAAGTAGTTCAGTGAGGCTAGATTTCTTTTGAACTCATACCTTCACCCAGCTTTCAGAAAGGTCTATCATCTTCAGACATGACAAGAGGAAAATAGACACAATCAGTACCAGGACCAAAAGTAATCTTACCCCAAACCAAAGCCAAACTCATTGCCCTCGAGTCAATTCTGACTCATTGTAACCCTCATTGACAGACTCCCTCATCTTTCTTCCATGGAGTGCCTGGTGGATTCAAACCAGTGACCTTCTGGTTAGTGGATAAATGCCTTAACCACTACACCACAAGAGCTCCTTACAAAGTAATCTAGTTTACAACAAAAAAGAATCACTGAATTGTACCACAGATTGCTTAGTCTTTTGAGCTACCATCACACCATGGGAAGTTCCACTGAACTCCTGCAATGATTAACTAAGTTCCAGACCCTCTCTTGACTATGAAATGCCTTAATCAATACCTATTTTACTGGACTTTAAAATTTTTCTAAGGAGCGCTGGTGGCATAATGGGTAAGGCATTTGGCTGCTAACCAGAAGATTGTTGGTCCTAAACCCACCAGCTACTCCATGGCAGGAAGATGAGACAATCTATTTCTGTAAAGATTTACAGCCTTGGAAACCCAATGGGGGTCACTATGAGTCAGAATCGACTCTATAGGAATGAGTTCGAAAATGTTCTAAGTCCAGATGTGGAGCAATTTATTTGTCCTAGGAATCTAGTCTGTGTCTCAATGGTCTAGCTTCCATTTTGAGTAATAGTATCTTTAACAAAAGAAAAGAAAGACCTACTATTTTCTTTGTGTTTAAGGCAATACTCACTTTTTCTACCTTTACAAACTTCTCTGTAAAATGAATATGTACAACATTCATAAAGCCACAATGTCACACACATAACATAGCTTTCTCACAGTGGAATGCTTATCAGTAAACAAACAAACAAAACACCAAACTCTCTGCTATGGAGTTGGACCAACTCATAGTGACTCCACCTTGGGTTTCCAAGGTGGTATCACTACGGAAGTAGATTGTCCAATCTTCCTTTCAAGGTGTGGCTGGTGGGTTTGAACCACCAGCCTTCTGTTAAAGCAAGACTAAATTTAAAAACATTTCTAATATCCTCTCAGATCAATATTTCATATCTTATATATCTTTCTTTTAAAATAAATAATAACATGGACGATCTCAGCAAATCTGATAGAATAAGAACCTCTGAAAACTGTCTTCTCAATAAGAGCTACAATAAAACTGGTTAAAATGATCAGAATGAACTTTTTTAGAACTCTGAATATTAACTGCAAACTTGCAACAGTACCAAAAAATTCCCAAATCCACTGCGAGTCAATTCTGAGTCACAGTGACACTGTTGTTGTTGTTGTTGTTATGTGC
>NW_006921895.1:3053713-3062211 GCF_000298275.1 Orycteropus afer afer
TCCTTCCGAGGAGTGGCTGGTGGGTTTGAACCGCCAGCCGTCTGGTTAGCAGGCAAGTGTCTTAGCCACTATGCTACCAGAGCTCCCTAGAGAACAGAATAGAACTGCCCCATAGAGTTTCCAAGGCTGTAAATCTTTAGGACGCAGACTGCTTCATCTTTCTCTCATGGAGTGTCTAGTGGGTTTGAACCATCCACCTTTTGGTTAGCAGCCAATTGCTTTAATTCTTCACCACCAGAGTGCCTTTAAATGCTCCAAGAGACACTAGTTTAAAGATAATGGCTGAATCTCTGTAAAAACAGGGAAGTTTAATTTTGTTGTTATAAGTTGACATGAAATTGGCTTCCACATATGGTGACCTTATGTGTAATAGAATGAAATGTTGCCCAGTCCTGCACCATCTTCATGGCAATTGGTATGTTTGAGTCCGTTGTTGCAGCTATTGTGTCAATCCCTCTCACTAAAGTTTTCCCTCATTTTGTTGGCCCTCCACCTTACCAAATATGAAGTTTTTTTTAAGTGATTGGTCTTTCTTGATGACATATACAAAGCACATGAACCAAAGTCTCATTACCTTCACTTCTAAGGAGCATCTTGGCTATATTTCTTCTAATACTTATTTGTTCTTTTTTTTTTTTTTTTTGACAATCCACAGTATATACTCAATAATCTTGGGCAATATCACAGTTCAAATGCATCGATTCTTCTGTTTTCCTTTTACACTATCCAATTTCCACATGTACATGAGGGGATTGAAAATACCAAGTCTTGGTTCAGGCACTCTTTAGTCTTCAAAGTGATGTTATTGCCATACTTTAAAGAGGTTTTTTTGGAGTATATTTCCCAAAGCAATGTGTTGATTGATTTCTTCTTAACTGCTGCTTCTGTGGGCATTGATTGTGGATCCAAGTAAAATGAAATCCTTGACAACTTCAATAGTTTTTCCCTTTATCATGGTGTTTCTTATCAGTCCAGTTGTGAATATTTTTGCTTTCTTTATGTTGAGATGTAATCCATACTTAAGGCTGTCAATTTAGATCTTCATCATTAAGTGCTTCAAATTGTCTTCATTTTTGGAAAGTAAGGTTGTGTGATCTACATATTGCAGGTTGTATTGAGTCTTCCTTCAATCCTGATGCCAAGTTTCTCTTCATCTAGTCCAGTTTATCAGGTTACTTGTTCAGCATACAGTTTGAATAAATAAGGTGAAAGGATACAACTCTGCTGTATAGCCTTTACAAATTCAACTCACACATTATCTCCTTGTTCTGTTTGAAAGATTGCTTTTTGATCTATGTAAAGATTCTTCATGAGCACAATAAAATGTTCTGATATTCTGATACTTTGTAATGTTATCCATGATTTACTATGATCCACAAAGTCAAATGCCTTTGTGTAGTCAGTAAAATGCAGGTAAACATACTTCTAGGATTTTCTGCTTTCAGCTAAAATGCATATGACATTAGCAATGATATGCTTTGCTCTAAGTCTTCTTCTGAATCTTGCTTAAACTTCTGGCAGTGTACTACAGCTGCAGTCATTTTTATCTCAGTAGAATTTTGCTAGCATGTGAAATTAATGACATTGTTCAATAATTTCCACATTCCTTTTGATTGCCTTTCTTTAGAATGAGAATGAATATGGATCTCTTCTAGCTGATTGACCAGTTAACTGTCTTCAAATTTGATATAGAAGAGGAAGTAATTCCAGGATGGCATCCATTTGTTGAAGTATCTCAGTTCGTGTTTGTTTAATCAATTCCTGGAGATTTATTTTTCACCATTGTCTTCAGTGCAGCTTGAACTTCTTCCTTCATTATCAGTGCAGCAATGTTTTTTGTGTGTATGTGTATAAAAAATTTCTGAAATAACAATGAGGAAAAAGGAAGAAAAAAAGCAACATTGCAGGAAATTTGTAAAAGATACAATTAATTATGTTGTTACTTAATAATGTGGTATAAACCCTTTCTGTATGTCAAGTAATCTCTGTGGGTTTTCATGGCTGTGTCTTAAATCAGATTTATCCAACTATAATGTGCATTTGAATGACCTGGGGGCCTTGTTAAAATGTAGATTTTGCTTCAGTAGGTCTGGGATGAGGCCCGAGATTCTGCCTTTCTGAAAAGCTCACAATGATAATGCTAGTTATCCATGGACCATATTTTAAATAGAAAGTTTATACATTATATTTCTTCTCTTTCTCCTTAACACATAGTGCTATGCTTAATAAAGGGTGTCCAGTGTGTAGCTAAGGTGCTCTGGTGGTGCAGTGCCTAAGACATTTGACTGCTAACCAGAAGGTTGGCAGTTCAAACCCATGAGATACTCCAAGGAAGGAAGATGGGGCAATCTACTTCCATAAAGATTTACTGCCTCGGAAACCCAATGCTGGTCACTATGAGTTGGAATTGACTCAATGGCACTGGATTTGGTTTGGTTTAGTGTGTAACTGTTGAACATCTAGATGATTTTCCCAGCTGAGATCATTGTCTTTATACTTTTATAAATACATTCAAAGATTGGAGAAGCTAGAGCACATCACATTTGTGGAGAACATTGTGGGTTCCATCAGACATTCCTTTCCTACATGTTCTCAGAATACACTGAGCATATTGACATTTTGCACATGAGCAATGTGAACCGGAGTTAGCTGTGAAGACAGAAATTTACCTCCATAACATGAGGAATCTACTTTAATACTTTTGTTCAAATAAGTGAAACTGTGAATGTAAGCACTTAGATGACCTGGGCTCCTGCATATGAGGACTAGCCATCATCTCTGAATGGAATACCAAAGCTGTAAAAGGTAAGTCCCACCAAGGGAATATTTGACTTATAGGCAAACACATCACAAAATACAAAACCAAACCCATTGCTGTAGGCTTATTTCTGACTCATGGTACCCCCAAGTGTTGCAGAGTAGTACTGTACTCTACAGAGTTTTCTTGACTATACTCTTTATGGAAATAGGTCACCAGGCCTTCCTTCTACAACACTGGTGAGGTGTCTAAACTTTCAACTTTTAGGTTAGTAGTCAAGTGCAAACTGTTTGTGCCACTCAGGGACCTAGACACATCATAGAGCCCTCTATTTTTCACACCTTGAACTGCCATTTGGAAAACTAATCTCATCATGGAAGTTATAAAATCTGATAAAGTCAGTTATTTCTTTTGTTAGCTCCTCCTCCTAGGCCCAGAGGAAAAGAAGTACACTTTATGTTCTTCAACAAAAAATTTTTTTCCTCTCAAAATAGAATTTTCTAGGCCCCAAACAGTAGGATATTTACTGAACACCTACTATGTAGTCAAGGAGCTCTTGTGGTGCAGTGCATACGGCATTTGGCTGCTAACCTGAAGGTCAGTGATTCAAACTCATCAGCTGCTTCTTAGGAGGAAGATGAGGCAATCTCCTTTCTTAAAGATTTACAGTTTGGAAACCCTATGAGGGTAGCTATGAGTCAGAATCAACTCATTGGCAGTGGGTACTATGTACTCAAGAACTGTAAAAAATTATTTAATCACCACAATCACCAAATAAACATAATAAGCTTCTTGAGAATAAGGACTTTGTCTTGGCTATAACATAGGCAAACACTGAAGCACTAGTACATAAAATGATATTTGGGAGTTCTGGTGGTGTAGTGCCTAAGGTGTCTGATTGCTAACCAGAAGGCTAGTGGTCCAAACCCACCAGCCACTCGTTGGAAAGAAGATTGGGCATTCTACTTCCATAGAGATACCACCTCAGAAACCCAAGGAGGGGTTACTATGAGTCGGGATAGACTCGACAGCACTAAGTTTATTTATTTATTTTTAAAATAATATTTGGCACATAGTAAACATTAGTTGACTGACCCAGTGACCTATAAATTAGATAATGTTCTAAATTCATAGTAACAAACCCCAGATGTTTAGAAATTAAATAACTTCCCCCAAATCACACAGTGGTGAACGGCCCACCCAGAATGGAAAAGAAGATCCCTGAGCCTCTGAAGTACACATCAGATCAGAACTGTTCTCCCTTTTTCTTATTTACCTTTATACAAAGAGATGTGCCATGGATTGAATTGTAGCCATCAAAGTATTTGTTATCTTTGCCTAGGCCATGATTCCCATTATTGTGTGGTTGTGTTCCTTTTTGTGATCAGATGTAATTAACCTCCATTTTGTGATTTGTTTTAAATACTGACTGCTATGCAGTTAATGAGGGAGGATTATGTTATGTTAATAAAGATTAAGTTACATGTGTTATGTTAATGAACCAGGATTAGGGTGGGACACAACACTCTTACTCATGTCACAGTCCTGATCCAATCAATGTAAAGAAAGTTTCCTTGGGATGTGGCCCACATTACCTTTTATCTTACAAGAGATAAAAGGAGAGAAGAGCAAACAGAGAGAGAGGGACTTACTACCTCCAAGAAAGAAGAGATGGGAGCAGAGCACATCTTTGGATCTGGAGTTCCTGCACTGAGAACCTGCTAGAGCCAGGGGAAGATTGATATCAAGACATATGGAGATCTCCAAGTAATGTTGGGCCCATTGAAATTGAAAGGAGACAAAGAACTTCCCTCAGAGCCAACAGAGAAAGAAAGCTTCCCCTATAGCTGGGGTCCTGAATTTGGACTTCTAGCCTCCTAAACCATGAGGGAATAAATTTCTGTTTGTTAAAGCCATCTATTTCTGATATTTTTGTCATAGCAACACTAGATAACTAAGGCAGGATGTCACATATTTGGCATCACTATGTGGTGCCCTAGTGTTGGGGTCATGATCTTTTTCTCCTAATTCTGACCAGAATTCTACTCCTCTGTCTCAGGCACAAGGCCACATGTCAGAATAAAATTGGAGAAAGAGAATATGCTTTAAATTTTATAAATATAGGACATTCACAAAGTATAGCAATAAATGATCAGTAACATAACATTCTATCCTAAAACTCTGACTGAGAACCCCTATATTTAAAGTTGCCAGATTTAGCAAATAAAATATAGGATGCCCAGTTACACTTAAATTTTAGATAAATGACCAATTATATTTCAATATAAATACTATGCAATAATTGGGATGCACCAAAGAGGCAAGGAGACCACATCTTCTGACCTCTTCTAACCCCACAAGAGGAAGACAGAATCACCATCAGTAGCCCAAGGCCTGTCCCAGCAAGGCCAGACATGCCACCTCCCTCCAGCCCTTTCACCAACCATTGAGTCACTTCTGACTCATAGCACTGATAGCAACCCCTTTGGGTTTCCAAGGTGTAAATCTTTATGGAAGTAGATTGCCCAGTCTTCCTTCCATGGAGTAGCTGGTGGGTTTGAACTGCCAGTCTTCTGGTTAGCAGTCAATTGCCTTAGGCATAAATGAAAGAAGATATCTCTAATTCTCTGTTATTGGCATTATATTCAGGCAAAGGTCAGTTTATGCCATACTTGAGAGAAACTACAATCATTATATGTCTTTGAAGTCATAGCTTATCACTAGAAGCCAGGAAGTCTGTCTGGTCACAAACACAAAGGACCCTAATTTTAGACTTTTAATCTTATACCTAAATTACATTATACATGGGTGTAGGTGGAACTACAGGAGTGAAAGAAAATGTTCATGAAAGAAGAAAATATTCATCAAATAACTTTATAGTTAATAGACTATACGACCAGCACTGCATTAGTTTCCTGCTGCTGCTATAACAAATTACCACAAACAGTGGCTTCAAAAAATTCAGATTTGTTATCTTACAGTTCTGGAGGTCAGTAGTCAGAAAATGGGCCTCACAGGACTAAAATCAATGTGTTCACTACCCTGTCTTCCTTCTGCAGGTGTTAAGAGAGAATCATTCTTTGTCTTTTCTAGCTATTACAAGCTGACTGCAAACTTTGGTGCATTTCAGAAATGGTTTCACTGTGATTTTTCTGTTTCCATTGTCATATCTCCTTCTCTGGCCCCCTTGCTTCTTTCCTATAAGTACCCTTGTATTTATAGGACATTGGGTTCACTCAGATATAATCTCCCATCTCTAGACCCTTAATTCAATCATTTTATCCAGGTGAAGAAGCCTTCTTTCTGGTCCTTTCACTACTTGCAGGAAGAATCTCTGCCAGGAGTGATCCACAGGCAGCCAATCCCAGGAGATCCATGAGCAAGTGGTGTGTTTGGCAGTGGCTTGCTGAACTCAACCAAGTGTCAATCACACAAGCACACAAGCCTTTATTGAAAAGCAAAGTATGTTTCCAGAGGGGAAACGGACCTCTCTGTGTGAGTGGGGAGGGCCATTAAAACCAAAGGGTGTCTCCTTTAAGAAGAGTGGAGATGGGTCTTTCCCACGGAATGGGAAAGATGCCAAACTGCCTCACTGACTGGTTTTTATACTTCCTGAAAGGGATGTTCTTAAGGTGGGGCTGGGCCTCCTGAGTCAGGGTCCTGGGACCCTGATTAATTGCCCAAATTTACAGGTGGTTGTGAGCAGTTACAGATGTTAGCTTATTTATTAACCATCTTAAATATTCTGCCTCTCTCCCTTTTCTCCTCCCTTGAGGCCTGACCCCAGGGCAACCCTCCTGTCCTACCTTCGTGCCTAACAATCAAACCTACAAAGTCCCATTTACCTTATAAAGTAACATAACCACAGGTTCTAGGATTATGCTGTGGACACATTTTGGGGCCCATTATTCAGCTTACCTCAAGCACTGTGAATTAATGTGTCATTATACTGCAAAGTGGTCATCATATTGTGATAACTGGTTAAATGTAAACTTTTAAAATATACCAAATTTTGAATGACTTATTCTAATGTTTCTTCTTTTTTTTTTTTGTTATCCTTAGAGTTTGTTTTGGCTTCTGAGGGGCTCTACTTTAAATAGAATGATTTCTTACCTCAGTAATGGAAGAATTACACTGCTTGTTATATCCAACCAATGGGTCTCAACTTTGGCTGCTCATTAGAATCAACTGGTGAGTTGTTAAAGTCCCAATGCCAAGGCTGTGCACAAAATCAATTAAATTAGAGTCTCTGGGGGGTTGAATTCAGGCTCCAATATTTTCTAAAGTTCCCCTAATGATTCTAAAATGTTTACAAAATTGAGGAACACTTCAGATGATTTAACTTTCGACTTCTTCTTCTTCTTCTTTTTATTGTGAATTGGGTGAAAATTTACAGAGACAGTGCACTTTCCATACAGCAGTTCACATACACTTTGTCTCATGACATTGACCACAATTTACCACAATGCAACATCTCCCCTCATGCTTTCTCCCGATAGTTACCTCTTCCCTATGTCCATCACTCCATGCACCCCTGCCCCCTGAGATGTCTCCCTGTGCATAAGCAGCCCTTCTTTCTCCCATGCTTGTTCTCTCCAAGGAGTGTATCTACCTCAAGTAAATGTTCAACTCACATGCCTGTCTATTGTTTGGCTGGAAACCACGGGTGTGGGTTCAATTCCAGACCTGAAGGGCAGCTAGGGGCCATAGTCTCAGTGGTTCCACCAGGCTCTATCAGATCAGCAAACTTGGTCCCCCCTCCTTTTCATTTTTTTTCCAAATGATTTTCAGTTTTGTTCTACATTGTTCTCCCTCTCTATCCAGGATCTCCTACATAGATCCCCTTCCAAGGGGATGACAGTGGTAACCAGGCACAATCTAGTTCTCCTGGTCTCATAGTGGTATAGGCCGTAGACTGGGTGGTGTACCAGTCGCTAGGACTAATTGTTTCCATGAATTTTTGGATTCACCACAGTAGGAGATGGAACAATGTTTGTGTAGTATGTTATGCCAATTGAGCTTGATGTCCTCTGAGACTATGGTCCTGAGCCTACAGGTTCAACTACTAGGTCCCTCTGCATAGCTGGCTGTAACCAAGCAGTGACTACAACCTTGCCCCTTGTCAGCTCCACTATACACCTGGGAATTCAGATCATACACATAAAGTTATAGGACCATTGTCTGTCAACCCAATACATGTTCTTGGGCATACTCGCTGCTTCATAGACATACCTACCTAAGAGTTCAGCCTGTCTACCCACCTATCCACCCATATACCCATGTTTGCCTTCACTGACAACGCTGTACTATATGTGCAAAAGGGTTCATCTTTGTTCTCTGTACTTCCCACGTACCTCTCTATGTCTTTCTCTTCTTCAATGCCACTATATTGATCACTCACATTTGGTACATTGCCCTTTTCTTCACCAAAATCAGAACTTATCTCTATCTATCTAACAGTGTTCCCTCCCCACCTCCCACCCCTGGTAACCAACAAAGAAAATGTCCTTCCACAGATAAACGTTTCCTTGACTTTTACAATAGCAGGCAAATACCAATCTGTCCTTTTGTGACTGATTTATTTCACTCAGTATAATTTTCTCCAAGTTCATCCATGTTATGTGGTGTTTTGCAGATTCTACATTATTCTTTAGGGTTGCATAATATTCCATTGTGTGTATGCACCATAGTTTGGATATCCATTCCTTAGTTGATGGACACCTAGGTTTTTCCATCTTTT
>NW_006921895.1:3068996-3096326 GCF_000298275.1 Orycteropus afer afer
TCCCTTCAAGGCTCAGGGGTCCAGGATTATCTTCTGTGTCTGTGTTAATTAGTTTCCCTTTTCTTTGTTCAAGAGGGTCTGTGCAGACTTTCTGCCTATTCTGCCATCTTGGAATCTTCTTCAACCTTCGACTTCTTGGTTATGATTGTGTTTCATGTTATAGCTTTTAATATGTTCCTTCCATTCTTTCCCTATCACCTCTTATTTATTTATTTATGTTATCTGTAAGGAGGTCTCTCTCCCTTATTGGAGTATGTTGTTTTGATTGGATTTATATTTGATAAATAAAGACATAATTAAAAACCAAACCCAATCCTATTGAGTCAATTCTGACTCATGGTGTCTAAGTGTGTTACAGAGCAGAACTGTTCTATATGGATTTTTTGGATATAATCTTTATTAAAGTTGGTAGCCATACTTTCTTCTGTGATACCAGTGGTGGTTTTGAACCTGCCAACCCTTAGGTTAGTAGACAAGAGCAACCCATCTGCATCACCCATATAAGACATAATAGATGTGCTCAAAGAAATCAATTTAGAATGTGTCTTGGTGTTAAGAAGTTGGTTCCTGAACAAAAAGAGACTGCTTTATAACTAGGAATCTGTGAAATGAACAAGTTCTCCACCTCTCTTATCCTCAGTTTGGTCACCTGTAGAATGAAGAGTTTGGATTCTCTGATCTTTCCTATGGGGTCACTATGACTCTGAATTGACTCAACAGCAATCGGTTTGTGGAGTATGATCTTTACTAAATTCAAAACCTCACAATTCTGTATACTGGAAGAGCATCTTTGGAACTTCAAAACTCTAGTGGGAGCTCCGGACTCCCAAACTGAAATGCAGTTAAAGGAAAACTGCTTTTCTCTTTCCGTTATTGTTTGTCTAAGGTTGACTTCCCTAAAAAGCAGAGCCAGAGGCAAGGATTTGAGTGCAAATGGTTTATTTAAGAGGTGATCCCAGGAAGCATCAGGAAGGTAAGGTGTATTCTCAAACATGTTGTCCTTGTGAGCAAGTGAAACTTACTCCTGCTGAGGAAAATTGGGAGCTGGTGTAGAATGTGAACTTTAGAATTATACCACAAGAGAAGAGAGTGGGCCAGAGGTACACTGATACAATTTTGGGATTTTGGATTTTCTTGTCATCAGTCATTTGTTGATGGTTGCTTGGCAGGAGTGTTAAGTCTCCCAAACTATCACCCCACTATGCTTAAGGGCAGGGAAGTCTGGATAAAAGAAATCCTCAAGCAAAAAGATGCAAATGCTGGCATTTGTATTTCAGGTCAGAACCAGGCACAGGATTAAAGCCAAAGGGGATATGGGTAGATGCTAAACTGGTTCTTTTTAAAAATTGCAATAAATTCTTCTTCCTTATACATTTAATAAGGACAACTGAAGAATAAATGGATTAACATTTCTGAAGCCCTTTGGAAACCCTCCTCATCCTTTGGGAAAGCTGCTGTAGGCAGAGTATTGAGAGGAACATATTTTCCCTGTATAATTCTCTCTTTGATTTTTTTGAACAGCATATGAAATTTTTAGCCCATTTGGGCACCATTTAGTTAGATTCCATTTCAGGTCACTAAATGACATTTATTTTTTCTCCCACAAATATCAAAAAGTTAAGAGCATCTAGATTGTTTTTTTTTAAATACTGAACAGGAATGAAAATAAATATTATGTTCAGATGTTAAAGAGAAAAGGTGTTTTCTATGCCAAGTGTCTAAGCCTGAAAGGAGGGAAATGGACCAGGTACTGACTTTCATCCTTTTTATATCAATGAAGAGCCTGTAGACATGCACCAGGTTCACACATTTATTTTCTCCCACTAATAAAGAGCTCCAATGACTATTGCTTAGGCTCGTAACTGTTATGTTCTCATAAGACTATGGGCTCCTTCCCTGTCTTTTTTTATAACATTGAACAAGATGAGCTGACTACTTCTTATTTTAAAATTATTTTAATATTTTGGATAAAAATATATACAGCTATGTTGTCATTAGTTGTTCTTGTTAAGTGCCACAGAGTTGACTCCAACTCATAGGAACACTATGTGCAACAGACCAAAATACTGTCCAGTTGTGCACCATCCTCAGAATCCTTCCTATATTTGAACCCATCATTGCAGCCACTGCATCAATCCATCTCTTTGAGGGTCTTCCCCCTTTTCGCTGACACTCCACTTTACCAAGTATGATATCTTTCTTCAGGGAATGGTCCTTTCTGACAACATGAGCAAAGTAGCTGAGATGAAGTCTGGCCACCATCGCTTCCAAGGAGCTATCTGGCTGCACTTTTTCCAAAACAGATTTGTTCGTTCTTCTGGCAGTCCACAGTACTTTCAGTATTCTTCACCAACACCACAGGTCAAAAACATCAAGTCTTCATTCTTCCTTATTCATTGTCCAGCTTTCACATGCATATGAGGTGATTAAAATACCATGGCTTAGGTTAGGCACACCTTAGCCTTCAAAGTGACATCTTTGGCATACAACACATTAAAGAGGTCTTTTGCAACAGATTTATCCAGTGCAATACAATGTCTGATTTCTTTTATTATTACTATTATTATTATAATTGAAGTAAAATTTAATTGAGGTAAAAATCTAGTGAAATATTTAGATATGAAATGTATGTTCAAAAAGTTTTGATAAATGTACGTACTCATGTAATACTTATGTAATTGTTCTGATTACCTACTGCCATTCTGATAGGAATATACCACAAATGGGATGGCCTTAACAATAGGAGTTTATTCTTTTACTGTTTGGAGGCTTTAAGTCCAAGTTCAAAGTGCCAGGCTCTAGGGGCTGGATGAAAACCCCTCACCCTTGGGGTCCAGCTCTGCCTCCTGCTCCCAGCCCACTGGAGCTAGAGGCATTTCTTCACTCAGACATTTGCTGGCTGCTGAGGCTGAGAAGCCCCAAGGTTGACAAGTAAAAAGGCATAGTCCCAATGTTACCAAACCACATGACAGGCCATTAACTCAAGTCCATTTTAAGTCCCAAGGTTGGCACAGCATTACCAAACAGCCTGCTGAGCAATGACACAGCTACATGCAGGGTCCAAGCGTGCCATAGGCTAGAGACCATTCCCAAGGCTTCTCCTTATATACAGGAAGCAGACTACATCCCAAAGGCAGCTACTCAGCTGCTTGTGGTAGATCCCACCATGGAGCTGATTGCCAGTCTCATCATGAGGAATAACTACCACCAGCTGCCCAGCCACTCAACCAGGCCCAGCCAGGTTGACACACAAAGATAACTGCCACAGTAATCAATACCCTAATCAAGATATAGAACATTTACATCACCCCAGATGTTTCTTTGTGCCCCCTTACACTCCACTCTTATTCCACAGAGGCTTTTTGGCTTTTTTATTTTGTTAATCTTTATTATGATTGAGGTGAAAGTTCACAGAGCAAATTAATTTTCCATATAGCAGTTCATACACATTTTGTTTAATGACATTGACTGCAATTCCCTGTAATGTAACAACTGTCTTCCCACTTCCAGGTACTTTTTTCTGAGTCCTTCTTACCTACGCATTCCTACCCCTGGAACCATCTCCCTGTGAAAACACTGCCCTCTTGTTCTCCCAAGACTGATGCTCTAAGGAATGTATCTACCTGATGTAAATATTCACCTATATACCCATCTGTTGTTTGGCTGGAAGGCACAGGAATGAGTTCAATTCCAGACGTGAAGAGTAAGTAGGGGCCATACTCTCAGAGGTCCCACCAGGCTCTATTGGACCAATAAATCTGATCCTTTTTTTCTTTTTATGATCATGAGCTTTGTTCCACATTGTTTTCCCACTCTATCCAGGATCACGTACACAGATCCCCCTCCAAGTGGTTGACAGTTGTAGCTGGGCACCATCTAGTTCTTCTGGTGTCATAGTCAAAGAGGCTAAAGATCGCGTGGAATACCAGTCCCTTAGACTAATTGTTTCCATGTGTCTTTGCTTTTCTTCATTCCTCTTTGTTGTGGATGAGGAGAGACCCACTGTTACACCTAGATGGCCACTTGCAAGCTTTTAATACCTCAGTCACTACTCACCAAAGTAGAATGTAGAACAGTGTTTTTGTGTAGTATGTCGTGCCAGTTGAGCTTGATGTCTTTTGTGACCATGGTCCTGAGCCCACAGATCCAACTGCTCACTCCTTCAGGGTGGTTTCTGTGGCCAAGAAGTTATCATAACTTTGCCCTTTGTTAGCTCTATTATATATCTGGATATTTGTACAGCACATACAAGTACGTATGCAGGCATACTGTCTGCCAACCTAATATATGGTCATGTGTATATTCCCTTTTGCCTAGACATACCTGATCATTCAATCTCTCTACCCATCTGCTTACCTGTAGATGAAGGTTTGTTATCTCTGAAAATGCAGTATTATATATGCAAAGGGTTTATTTTTGTTGTCCTGACCTCTTCTGCACTTCTCTGTGTCTTCCTCTTCCTCAGTGCAACCAAGTTAGTTACTTGCTTTTAGTACATTCCCCTTCTCTTCACCCAAATCAATACTTGTCTCTACCTATCTAGCAGTGTTCCCTCCTTTCCCCTACCATCCCTGGTAACCAACAAAGAAAGTTTCCTTCCACATGTTAACCATTCCTTGACATTTTACAATAGTGAACTAGCACAATATTGTTCTTTTGTGATTGACTTATTTCACTCAGTATAATGTTCTCCAGTTGTGCAGTAATGTATCAAACAGTGTTTCTTTGCTATTCATAAGGTTTTCCCTGGCCAATTATTCAAGAAGTGGATGGCCTCTTCCTTCTTCCTAGTCTGTCTCAGTCTATAAGCTGTGAGATACCTGTGCACCATGTGCATCCCACTGGGTTAGACAAACCATGGCAGGACAAATGGACAGACAAGTCTGAGGTTGTCAAAGAATTCACTTTGCTTGGTTCTATAATTGATGCCAATGGAAGCAGTAGTCAGGACATTAGACAATGTGTAGCATTGGAAAATCAACTGCGAAGGAACTGTTTCAAGTGCTGAGGAGCAAGGATGTCTCCTTGAGGACTAAGATGCACCTGACACAAGCCATGATATTTCCAATTGCCTTATATGCATGTGAGAGCTGGACAATGAATAAGGAAGACCAAAAAACAGTTGATGCTTTTGAGTTGT
Organism: Orycteropus afer afer; assembly: GCF_000298275.1. Lineage (NCBI taxonomy): Eukaryota > Metazoa > Chordata > Mammalia > Tubulidentata > Orycteropodidae > Orycteropus > Orycteropus afer. The sequence goes on from NW_006921895.1 coordinate 3,074,137, forward strand.
GGTGCTGGTGAAGAATGCTGAAAGTACCATGGACTGCTAAAAGAATTAACAGATCTGTCCTGGAGGAAGTGCACCCAAAATGTTCCTTGGAAGCAAGAATGGCCAGACTTCATCTCACCTATTTTGGTCATGTTGTCAGAAGGGACCATTCCTTGAAGGACGTCATGCTTGGTAAGGTGGAGGGTCAACAAAAGAAGGGGAGGCCTTTCACAAGATGGATTGACACAGTGGCTGCGATGACGGGCTCAAGTATAGCAGGGATCATGGAGCTGGCATGGGATCGGGCAGTGTTTCATTCTGCTGTGTGTGGGGTCGCTATGAGTCGCAAACGACTTGACGGCACCTAACAACAACAATGTTCTCCAAGTTCATCTACATTATTCAGTGTTTCACAGATTCTGTATGATTCTTTAGTGTTGTATAGTATTCCATTCTGTGTATGTACCATAGTTTGGTTATCCATTCTTCTGTAGATGTGTATTTAGGTTGTGATTTCTTGACGTCTGATTTCTTGACTGCTGCTTCCATTTGTGTTTACTGTGGATCCAAGTAATATGAAATCTTTGACAACTTCAATCTTTTCTCTATTTATCTTAATGCTGCTTATTGGTCCAGTTGTGAGGATTAACATTTTTTGTTATGTTGGGTTGTAATGCATACTGAAGGCTGTAGTATTTTTGGTGGTTAAGTTTGTGTGTCAACTTGACTGGGCCTGGTTGAGTGGCTGGGAAGCTGGATGGAGTATTCCCCATGATGAGACTGGTAATCAACTCCATGGTAGAATCTATTGGAGTAGCTGAGTAGCTGCCCTAAGGATGTGGTCTGCTTCCTGTATATAAGGAGAAACCTTGGGGAATGGTCTCTAGGTTATGGCACACTTGAACCCTACATGTAGCCATGTCATTGTTCAGCAGCCTACCATGCTCTGCCAACCTTGGGACTTTCAATGGACTTGAACTAATGGCCTGTTGTATGGTTTGGTATCATTGAAACTGTGCCTTTTTACTTGTCATCCTTGGGTTTGTCAGCCTCAGCAGCCAGCAGCTGAGTCAAGAAAAGCCTCCAGCTTCAGTGGGCCAGAAGCAGGAGGCAGAGCTGAAGCCCAAGGCTGAGGGGCTTTCACCCAGCCTCTAGAGCCTGGCACTTTGAACTCGGAATTAAAACCTCTAAACTGTAAGACAATGAACTCCTGTTTCTTTAATCCATCTCATTTGTTGTATACTCTTGTCAGAGCAGCACTAAGTAACCAGAACAGTCTTTAATCTTCATCAGTAAGTGCTTCATATCATGTTCATTTTCAGCAAGCAACCTTGTGTGTACATATTGCAAATTGTTAATGAATCTTCCTCTAACCCTGATACTGTATTCTTCTTCATATAACCTAGTTTATTGGAGTATTTACTCAGCATACAGATTGAAAAGGATACAACTCTAGCATACACCCTTCCTGATTTTATATGGTAAAAGGATACAACTCTAGCATACACCCTTCCTGATTTTAAAACATGCAGTGTCTCCTTGTTCTGTTCAAAAGACAGCCTCTTTGTCTATGCGCAGGCTCCTCATGAACACAGTTAAGTGTTCTGGAATTCCCATTCTTTTCAGTGTAATCCACAATTTGTTATGATCCACACAATTGAATGCTTTTGAGTAGTCAATAAAACACAAGTAAATAACTTTCTGGTATTCTTTCCTTTGAGCCAAGATCTGTCTGACATCAGCAATGATATCCCTTGTTCTGTGTCCTCTTCTGAATCCAGCTTGTATTTCTGGAAGTTCTCTGTCAATACACTGCTGCAACCATTTTTGAATTATGTTTAAAATTTTACCTGCATGTGATTTTAATGATATTGTTTGATAATTTCCACATTCTTTGGGATCACCTTTCTTTGGAATTAGTACAAATATGGATCTCTTCCAATCAGCTATTAGTGAGTCAATTCAAACTCATAGAGACCCCATGTATGCAGAGTAAAACTGATCCATAGGGTTTTCAAGTTTGTAAATTTTGGGGAGCAGATCACCAGGCCTGCCTCCCATGGTTACCCTGGGGTTGGACCACCAATCTCTCAGTTAGTAGATGAGCACTTAACTGTTTGTACCACCCAGGAACTCCCTGTATACAGAAGATAACACCAATTCAATAATTTATACACAAACAATTCTGTAACATTGATTATATTCAAGTTGTGCAACTGTTCTCGCTATCCTTTTCAAAATTATTCCACCACCATTAAGATAAACGCATTGTCCCCTAGATTTCTCATCTAACCTTTCAAGTTGCTATTGTCAATTTGTTCACATATAGATAATTCTTTAGAAGAGCACAATGCCCTAGGTAGACATTCTATAGACATAGTGGTTAAAGCATTAGGCTGCTAACCAAAATATTGGTGGTTTGAACCCACTAGCTTCTCCATGGGAGAAAGATGGAGCAGTCTGCTTCTATAAAGATGTACAGCATTTGAAACCATGTGGGGCAGTTCTGCTCAGTCTTACAGAGTCTCTATCAGTCAGAATCGACTCAATGGCAGTAGGGACTATCTGGTTTAAGGATGACTTCAGTAAATAGTTTCAGTTTAAAATTTAATGTACAAAGATTATCTCTGTATAAGTTATTTTTTATTTTTATTTTATTTTTTTGGGGGGAGGGGTTATCCAGCCTTAATAGCTTGAGAAAATATGGATTTCATGAGAATTTGAAATTCTGTTCCCCACCCCACCCCCCTTTTTATAACAGGATTCTTCTATACAATTTTTGATCAGAACATTAAACTATAGTTCCAAGGACTATCCAGTTATTCTGGTTGACCCCTTCTTGGCCTAACCTATCCAGAATATTCATAAGAATAACTGATTTTAAGTTGCATGAATAGTATAGATGTATCTCTAACTTTGAAATCTCACTTGAAACTCCTTACTTACCATAAACAAATCAGAAACGTTCTGGTTTCAGATCTATTACTCTTGTCTCTCTCAAAATAATAAAGGCCAACAGAGTCTTCACCTTTGACATGGTAAAAGAGAAGAGTCCATGAGCAAGATTCCACCTAGTACAGAGTGAAAGAATGATAGACTCTGGGGAATGGAGGTATGGCAGTGGAGTGGATCATTCACCTCTAATTTGAATTAGCCTAAAGCTGTAGACTGCTCAAAAAGAGGTACACATGTTCAAAGCCATCAAAATCACCAAACCCTATTTGAACTGCCAGGTGACAGAACCTACATGAGTAACGTCATTCTAGAAAAACAGAATAATTGCTCAGTTGAGTCCAGCTCAAATTGCTAACCCAATGAATTATGAGCAAATATAATGACTATTGTTTTAGTTAAGTCACTGAGTTGGTGTTGGTTTGTTATATAGAAGTAGGTAATTAATATAATATGATAAGCAACAACCAACAAGTCTTGTATAAAGAAATCCACTTGACATTATTTTTGAAAGACAATTTAGTCTGAGGTAAAAATATCTCAAATTTTCTTTTAAAAACCTCATTGCAGATAGGCCCATTATGCTTCAGATATGTCTTATAATTTTCTCCTTACAGACATTTGTTTATGTATTTATCTACTATGAGCTGCTTTCACTACTCTTCTCGACCTGCCTACTGCAAGCTGATATTCAAAATCAATCTCCTTCATGTCATTTGTCCTGATCAGCTCAGATTGAAATGATTTTTTCAGTCCCTGAACCTCTACAATATGTTGTTTTTGTTGTTATGGGCTGTCGAATCAAACCCAGGTAAACCAAAAAACCCATTCAATCTGAAATTATTTTCTGGCATCTAGACTCTAAGCTTCTTGGAGGAAAAGACACCTGCACTAGTTTGGTATCTGTCACATGGCAAACAATATTTACTGTAACATGGACACATGTTTTGCTCTTGCCGTTGTTGCTATTGCAGATAATGTTGTTATTTTCTGAGAAACTATTTTTCATGGTGTGGGAGTATCCACTTAAAATATAGTTGCCTTAGTCTTTGGCCTCCAATGATCTACAGGCTACTGTTCTTTGAGTTAATACATAGCTGGGAGGGAAGAACAAGGAAAAAAAAAAAAAGAAACGTTCTAAGTGCAAGGTTCTTATCTCTCTGCATATGGAACTGTGTTATCTCTTTTTTAGGATCATTAGCTTTGTGGCTTTCAAATAGATTCTATGAGTGGTGGAGAAATATTGAGGGAGCGTTATCTTCAAGTTCATTGCTGAGTATTATTGCCGTGGTGGTTGTAGGAGTTATGGAGTTAACCATAATCTTTCTTAAAAACACACTAAGCTCTTTTCCATCTTCCTTCCTATTCTTTCTGTGTAGTTCACTCCAAAAACACCACACCTGTGTCTGTCATTGAAGGAGATTGAATATTGAAGGAATACTCCCAAGCTACTGAAGCCACTTTGCCTGCATGCTCAGAGCTAGATGTTAAAGTGGGGTTCAAAAGGAACCTGACAGGGGTGCTGTCCCAGAGTAGCAGAGACAATAAATGCAGAAGAGCCTCAATGTATTTGTGGCACCAAATTTCACTGAATTAGCTTCATCTCTATGTTCGTTTTTTTCTCCTTACACATTACAACACAATTGGAAGGCATATTTTTTAAAATTCTGATCTTCATTATAGTCAATAAAACCAATCCAATGTAAAAGAATTTCCTTTCAATTTAGTGACCTTGCCTTTTGAACTTTAAGAAGTTCACGTTCCAGGAACATTACATTACTGATGAATGAGCCCTTATTATCAGTTATAATTTTAAATGCCACTCTCTGGTGAAGGATTGCTGGCATTGGGACTCAATGAGGTCTGTGAGAAGATCTAAGCAATGCAAGCATAAAAATGCAAGAGTAGTGTCAGCCTAAGCTTTTCTCCATGGAATATGATGTAAATTCCAGGAACTTTCACATAGCTGACCTAGGAGAGAATCTGAAACTAAAGACGTTATTTCCTTGGACTCTTTTAATCCAGTGGTTGAAATCGATGCTCCTTGGAATAAATATTAAAGGATCTCCTTTCATATTTCCTCAGTTTCAAGTTCAAGGGCTCAAAGGTAGTATGCTGGTTAAGAGTCTAGGCTTGAGTCAAAACATGCTCAGTCACTAGCTGTGTGGCTATGAACAGATTGCTTAACCTTTGTCAACATGAATTTCTTATCTGTAAACTTAGTTCACAGAAAAGGTAAACTATATATTACTTTACATATTTACTGATAAATTATAGACACAAAGAAAATATTAGTTTTTAGTTTGCATTGCTATCAGCTTACCTTGAGCTAACAATGTTTAGGAATATACCTTTGTTCTAATGTCTTATGCCAGGTACCCCAAAAGAAGACCCTGAGACAAGGGTTCATGTGCAAATGATTTATTAAAGAAATACTCCCAATAAAGATTGCTGAAGGAAGGGAAGCCAGACAGGGAAGGGGGGAAAAAAAAAAAAAAGAGGAAGGAGAGGTAGAGCTACCAAGCAAATTCCCAACTTTAGCCTGACCCTAAAAGGAGAAACAGCATTTTCCTGTCTCAACACCAATAAGCAACCAATTAAGGCTTGCCCTGGAAATTTTAACTTCTAGCTCAAAGCATCCAGGTAAAGTGGCTCCAGTAGCTTGGGAATATTCCTCCAATGAGAAACACAAAACCAAAACCAAACTCACTGCCATCAAATTGATTCATTGTGACCCAATTCATAGTGACCTCCTTTGGGTAAATTTTTATGGAAGTAGATTGACCAGTCTTCTTACTGCAGAGTGGCTGGTGGGTTTGAACCAGCACAGGGGTGGCTTTTTTTGAAACAAAATACACAGAAAGAATAGGAAGGAAGATGGAAAAGAGCTGAATGTGTTTTCAGGAAAGATTATGTTTTATACACATGATAGATCCTTGTTACCATGTTCTACATGTGTTTTAGAGACTTAATGTAGGATTACAAGACTTAGTTTTCAAACAAAAATATGGCACTATTTGTTCAATGTGAAATTCTTTCTCTCTCTCTTATTTTTTTAATATTTTATTGTAATTTGGGTGAAATTCTACAAAGCAGATTAATTTTTAGATTCAACATTTCATATACAATTTGTTTTGTGGCACAGGTTACATTCCATACAGTGTAAAAACTCCCCTCCCACTTCCTCCCTTTTGTTACCCTTTCCTTGTATCCTTCTTGCCTATGCATTCTTGTCTTCCTGCCTTTCTCCCTGTGCAAATGATGCCCTTCTGGTCTCCCATGGTTGATTGTTCTAAGGAGTGCATTTCTTTGGTATAAGTGTTCAGCTCATAGGGCTGTCCATTGTTTAGCTGAGAGTTAAGTCATGATACTAAGTTCAATTCCAGGTCCAAAAGATAACTCAAGGCCATAGTCTCAGGGGTTTCACCCATTTCTATCAGACCAGTAAGCCTGGTCTCATTTATGACTTTGAGCTTTGTTCCACACTTTTCTCTCACTCCACCCAGGAACTCCAATTTTGAACCCTTTCTGAGTGGTTGGCATTGGTAGCCTGGCACTATCTAGTTCTTCTGGTCTCAGGGTCATATAGGCTAAGATTCTCATGGTCCACTAGTCCTTTGGACTAGCTATTTCCATATGTCTTTGATTTTCTTCACTCTTCTTTGCTCTGAATGGGAAGAGACCAACAGTTGCATCTTAATTGACTGCTTTCAAGCTTTTAAGACCCTAGTTGCTACTCACCAAATTAAGTTGTAGAACAATATTTTTGTATGCTATGTTTTACCAGTTAAACTTGATGTCCCCCATGACCATGATCCCCAGCTCTCAGGCCCAGTGACTCACTCCCTCAAAATGTTTAGTTGTGGCTAACAATGTGAAATTATTTTAATTCAGTTTTTGTCCATATGCATATACCCACATAGATACATACATTTTAAGTTATTTGATTCTTTATATTCAGATTTTTGAATAATCTAAAGAACAAATAAGTGTAAGGATTGTATCTTTTTACCATACTTATCCAGGCTGTATGTTGAGCAAATAATCCAAGAAGCTGGACTATATGAAGAAGAATGCAGCATCAGGATTGAAGAAAGACTCATTAACAACCTTCCCTCCCGAAAATGATCACGACTTGAAGCACTTATCCATGATCAAAGATTACTGAATTCAGTATGGCTTGCACTTCAACATTGTTGTTGTTATTATGTGCTTTTGAGTCAGACCCGACTCATAGTGACCCCTCCTTGGTTTTCTGAAGCAGTATCACTATGGAAGTAGATTGCCCAACATTCCTTCCCAGGAGTGGCTGATGGGTTTGAATTGCCAGCCTTTTCTGGTTTGCAGTCAAGTGCCTTAGGCACTACACTACCAGAGCTCCTACACTTCAACATAAAAAAAAAAAAAAAAAAAATCCTCACAACTGGACCAATAAGCAACATGATGATAAAAGGAGAAAAGATTGAAGTTATCAAGGATTTCATTTTACTTGGATCCACAGTCAACATCCCGGGAAGCAGCAGTCAAGAAGTAAGACGCTGTACTTCACTGGGCAAATCTGCTGCTAAAAACCTATTTAAAGTGTTAAGAAGCAAAGATTTATTTTGAAGACTAAGGTATGCCTAACTCAAGACTTGGTATTTCCAATCATCTCATATGCATGTGAAAAGTGGACAATGAATAAAGAAAAGTGAAGATGAGTTGATGCTTTTGAATTATGGTGCTGGCAAAGAATGTTGAAAATACCATGGACTGCCAGAAGAAGTGCAAATGGAATGCTCTTTGGAAGCCAGAATGGCTAGACTTCTTCTCACCTACTTTGGTCATGTTATCAGAAGGGACTATTTCCTGGAGAAGGATATCATGCGTGGTAAAGTGGATGGTTGGCAAAAGAGGGAAAGACCCTCAACAAAATGGATTGACACAGTGGCTGCATCAATGAGCTGAAGTATAGCAAGGATTGTAAGGATGGCCCACAACTGGACAGCATTTTGTTCTGTTGTATATAGAGTCACTATGAGTTGGAGCCAACTTGATGCACCTAACAACAACAACAATAAAGAACATGAGTAAATAGAATAACTTTTATTTCTATCTCTTCATTATAATTCTAATTCACTTTAGAACGAGAACCATCCAGAATAAGGCACATGGATGCCAAATGATCTGTAGAATAAACATTCCATTTAGAGTTACTGTGACTCCCTGCAGAGTTGAACGGAAGAGTCCAATGCATGTCTTCTGAATGCTCTGCTATAGGTAGATGTGTAGACCTTAAGCAGCATGATAAATCTCTCTTCAAGGTTCTTTTTCTTCAGTAATACTGACGATCATTATTATAAACAATCTACCATGTGTCACATACTTACCATGCACTAGACACTTCACTAAGTGTTTTGCAAACATTACATTTAGAATTCAAATGCTTCAATAATGTGGGTATTGTGTCCATTTTATCAATGAGGAGATGAGCCTTAACAGATGACTGACGATGGTGACCTGTGACAGCTCAGCACTTTTGTTTTGAGGTAGAATGGACTCTGGGTTTCAAAGTGCATTTCAGAGCTCTCTTGAGATCAGGCTGATGCTGGGAATTTACCTGAACCCTCTTTCACCTCCTTTGGCCTCTTCCTATCTACCAGCTTCCCTTATTCCCTTATCAGTATTTCTTAGAGAAATTACTAAATAAATCATTTATGTAGGAATCTTTGTCTCAGCATTTGTTTTGGTGATAGCTGACCTAACACATTAGTCCAAATGGACTAAAGAAAGCTCAGTAACACGACTTGTTCAAGGTTAATAAGTGTGGAAACTCATATTTGAACTCAGGTCTTACTTCTCCACAAAGTCATGCTCTAAAACACCACATTATTCTTTCTTGAAATAAACTGAAGAGGTTATGCCAACTAAGGTTAAAACTCAACAGATAATTTAACAGTATCATGATTCTAATACTTCCCACCTTATCCCTACTTTATCCCCAACACAAGAGTAAGAGCTACCTCTTGTTCTCTCATCATCTCTTAAAAAGTTTGTGGAATCTTGAAACACTGGAAGGAAGGAACAAATCTCTCCCACCCCCTGTTAGTCCATTTACATAGCCTGAGAAGTTTTGTTTTTACCTTTTGTCTCTCCTTTTGAAGAATTGCTTTAAACTTGTGTAACAATGTAGGGAACACAAGGTTACAGATTTAAAGCATGCATGGAAGGAGAACAACATTATACTCTGAGGAATGCAGACTCTAACCTTGGTTCTCTGCAGTCTGGACTTCCTATGTAGAAGGTACACAGACTTGGTGCCCAGTCTTTGCATTCATTCCACGCATCCAAACTGCTTTGTAAAACATCTTTAGATATATGACTTAGATTTAGCTTAAAAGTAAACCTGACTGTGACACCAGAACTATTTGTTTTTCTTTTCAATCCCTGTCCAAATTGTGCAGGAAGCAATCATATCACATTTAACTACTTAATCACAAAATAAGCTGGATTCATCACATTAGTGGATTTTGCAAGCATTAACAAAACTGAATTTGTTACATGTATGGATGTTACTCCTATAAACCTCAAATACTAGTCAAATAATGGTATACTATTGTTTATCTTTCTTGCTTTCAGCCATGCTCTGTCTGACATCAGCAATACTATCCCTTAGTCCAGGCCCTCTTCTGAACATGGCTTGAATTTCTGGCAGTTCTCTGTCAATTTACAACTGCAACTATTTTTGAGTAATTTTCAGCAAAATTGTACTGTTATTTGATATTAATGATATTGCTTTATAATTTCTGCATTCTATTTGATCACCTTTCTTTGGAATAGGCATTACTATGGATCTTTTCCAGTTGTTTGACCAAGTATCTGTCTTTCAAATTTCTTAGCATTAATGAGTGAGTGTCTCCAGCTCTGCATCCATTTTTGAAATATCTGGGTAGGTATCCTGCCAATTCCTGGATCCTCATTTTTCACCAATTCTTTCAGTGCAGTTTGGACTTCTTCCTTCAATACTATTTGTTCTTGATCACATGCTCTTTCCAAAGTAGTTGCACACCGACCCATTCTTTTTGGCATGGTGATTCTATGTATTCGTTCTATCTTCTTTTGATGCTTCCTGCGTCGTTCAGTATTTTGCCCATATAATCCTTCAATATTGCAACTTGATGTTTGGATTTTCTTTTAGTTCTTTCAGCTTGAGAAATGTCGAGTGTGTTCTTTTTCTTCAGTTTTCTAATTCCAGGTCTTTGAACATTTCATTACAGTACTTTATCGTCTCAAGCCACCCTTTGAAATCTTGTGTTCAGCTCTTTTATTTCATTATTTCTTCCATTTGCTTTCAACACTCTTCATACAAGAACAAGTTTCAGGGTCTCTTCTGACATCCATTTTGGTCTTTTTAATCCCTTTCCAGTCTTTTTAATGGCTTTTTGCTTTCTTCATATATAACCTTTTTAATGTCATACCACTTGTCTGGTCTTCAATCACTGGTGTTCAATGCATCAAATCTATTCTTCAGCTTGTTTTTGAATTCAGATGGCATATAATTAAGATTGTATTTTGGCTTTCATGGACCTGTTTTAATTAATTATCTTCAACTTCAGCTTAAACTTGCATATGGGCAATTGATGCTCTTTTCCATAGTCAGCTCCTTGCCTTGTTTTGACTGATGATAATGAGCTTCTCCATCACCTGTTTCCACAGATGCAGTCAACTTGTTTCCCATATCTTCCATCTGGTGAGGTCCACATTTACAGTCACTGTTTATGTTGTTGAAAAAGGTATTTGCAGTAAATACATTGTTGGTCTTACAAAATTCTATCCTGAGATCTCTGGCATCATTTCTATTACCAAAATTATATTTTCCAATAACTGATGGTTCTTCTTTGTTTCCAAATTTCATATTCTAATCACCAGTAATAATCAATACATCTTGATTGCATGCTTAGTCAATTTCAGATGGCAGAAGTTGGTAAAAATCTTCAATTTCTTCATTTTTGGCTTTAGGGGTTGGTGCCTAAGTTTGAATAATAATAGTATTAACTGGTCTTCTTTATAGTTATATGGACATTATCTTATCACTGACAGTACTGTCCTTCAGGATAGATCTTGAAATATTCTTTTTGACAAAAAATGTGATGCATTTCTATTCAATTTTTTATTGCTGACATAGTAGAGCTTATGATTGTCTAATTCAAAATGGCTGCTACCAGTCCATTTCAGCTCACTAATGCCTAGGATATTGATCTCTATGCATTCTATTCCATTTTTGACAAATTCCTAAATTCATACTTTACATTTCATGTTCTGATTATTAATGGATACTTACAGCTGTTTGAGCAGGCAGCTCTTGCCCAGTTATATTTTGAGTGTCTTCCAACCTGAGGGGCTCATCTGCCAGCACTATATTAAACAATGTTTCACTGCTATCCATAAGGTATTCAAGTAATATACCAGATCGTATTTCCTTATTATTGATAAGTTTCACTGGCCAAAGTTGTTCAGAAGTTGATAGACCTATTTTTCTTTCCAATTTGTCTTAGTCTGGAAGCTCCACTGAAACCAGTCCATCATGGGTGACCCAGAAGGTATTTGAAATACCAGTAGCATAGCTTCTAGCTTCACAGCAACATGCAAGCCACCACTGTACAACAAAATGACAGAGGAGTGCCTGCAATGTTTCATTCTGTTGTACTTAGGTTCACTGTAAGTCAGAGCAAACTCAAAGGTACCTAACAACAGCAACAACATCATTTATCTTAATTGATTTATTACATAATTTATAGATATGTAATATATACACATTGTATATAATGAATGTACTTGTCTTAGCCTGAGTTGGTTAGAAACAGGGCTTGAGGTGAATATTAAGTGACAATGTTTTATTTAAGTGGTGTAAAGCCAAGACAGTGAGTGTAAACACCAAGTCATTGAGACAGGGAAGAATGGGAAGTTAGGTATAGAATTTTTTACTAGTCACTACTTCATGGTTTTCTGTGAACAGATACACTAGGTCACCTGGTAGGTACACTCATTCAGCGTATGTGATGTCTGTGCAGAGATTTATAAAGATTCTAATCATAAAACAGTCCACAGAAAGGAATAATCAGAAGATATTTATTTACCTGATATTTCCTGGGTTCTGTTTTCCAGTGACCAAAGGTGACTCAATAAGGAATTGATGCTCCCTCACTTCCAGGTTTGCACCATGTATCTGCTTTAGCAACTTCTTAGGAAGAAAGAGCCATGCTTTAGAGTTTGACATTTTACCTTAGTTCAGCTGTCATGAGATGAAGCAGAAATTCACCTGTGTGGTGATTCTGGCATTTTTGTGAGGAGTAACTGATGACAGAAAAACTCAGGTCCAAGCAGAGAGAGGCATTTTCACAGTTTAACGGAAGAGTAAGTGGCTAAGGGTCTGGGAGAGATCAGCACCAAGAGAATCTGAGGAGACAGATAGATGTGTCAGACACAATATTACATAATTAATAGGTAGCATTTAATTATACCTATTGTGTTTTTTTTTGAATGTGGAAATCATTGAACAATATCATACACAAGTAAAATTTTGCTGAAGATAATTCAAAAATAGTTGCAACAGTAGGTTGCTAGGGAACTGCCAGAAATTCAAGCCAGATTCAGAAGAGTATGTGGAACAAGGGACATCACTGCTGATGTCAAATGAATCTTGGCTGAAAGTAAAGAATATACCAGTAATATACCAGACAGTGTTTCCTTGTTATTGTTAAGGTTTTCACTGGCCAAAGTTGTTCAGTAGTGAATGGTCCCCTTCTTTCCAATCTGTCTTAGTCTGGAAGCTCCACTGAAACTAGTCCACCATGGGTGATCCTGCTGGTATTTAAAATACCAGTAACATACCTTCCAGTCTCACAGCAACACACAAAGATGTTTACCCGTGTTTCATTGACTGTGTAAAGGCATTCACCTGTGTGAATCACAAAACAATTATGAACAATATTTCAAAGAATGGGAATTGCAGACAGTTATGCTAATGAAGAAGCTATACACAGACCAAGAGGCAGTTGTTCATATAGAACAAGGGCATAGTAAGTAGTTTAAAATCAGGAAAGATGTATGTGAGTGTTGTATCCTTTCACCATACTTCTCCAACCTGTATGCTCAGCAAATAATCCGAGAAGCTAGACTGTATGAAACAGAATGCAACATCAGGATTGGAGGAAGATTCATGAACAACCTGCAACATGCAGTTAACACAACCTAGCTTGCTGAAAGTGAAGAATATTTAAAGCACTTTACAGAGATCAAAGACTACAGCCTTCAGTGTGAATTACACCTCAACATAAAGAGAAATAAAATCCTCGAAAATGGACCAATAAGCAACATCATAATAAATGGAGAAAAGACTGAAGTTACCAGGGATTTCATTTTACTTGGATCTACAATTAATACCCATGGAAGCAGCAATCAAGAAATCAGATGTGGTATAGCACTGGGCAAATATGCTGCAAAAGAACTCATTAAAGTGTTAAAGGGCAAAGATGTCACTTTGAAGACTAGGGTAAACCTGACCCAAGCCATGGTATATTTTTAAGAGCCTCATATACATATGAATGTTGGACAATGCATAATGAATACTCGAGAATTGATGCATTTGAATTGTGGTGTTGGTGAAGAATATTAAATGTACCAGGGACTGCTAGAAGAATGAATAAATCCCTCTTATATGAAGTACAGTCAGAATTCTCTTCAGAAACTAGAATGACCAGACTTTATCTCTCATACTTTGGACATGCTGTCAGAAGACACCAGTCCCTTGAGAAAGAAATCATGCTCGGTAAAGTAAGGATCAGTGAAAAATGGGAAGACCTTCAACACACAGTTGCTGTGACAATGGGCTCAAGCATGGCAATGACTTGTGAGGATGGTGCAGACCAGGCAGTGTTTTATTCTGTTGTACATAAGGTTGCTGAAACTGACTAGACAGCACCTAACAACAATAACATTGTGGTTTTTAACAATGTCCTTTTAGAAAAAAAAAAGTGTGTGTATATATATATACAGTGGTGAAATATATATTAAAAATGTACTATTTCACCATTTTAAGAAATGTCTTTCATTGACTAATTTTCTCTGTGCCAGACACATAAACAACTTCATTCTAGCTCGTGGAAGACTGTCTGGAAAATCACTGAATCTTCTATTTCTTTTTTATGCACATCCTTTGCAATGTGATTTTCGGGTAACTACTATTAAGAGATGCAACCTATTTCTTCACTCTCTGAGTTTGAGTTTCACCCTCTGACTTACTTTGACCAATAACATAGAGTGGAAGTGATTGTGTACCAACTCCAAGCCTCAACAGGTCAGGTGCGTTGCTGCTCTCTCTCTCTCTCTTTCCGACTCCTACAACCAAGAGAACAAGTGTCGGGTAGCCAGCTGGAGGATGAGAAGCAGCATGGAGTCGAGATGAAACGTTACAGATGAGGTCAACCTAGATTAGCCAGCCTCCACTGACAACCCAACTCACCAAAGATGCAAAAGTGAGCTGCCAAAGTCAGCTAGCCCCAGGCCTGGCTTGGGAGGATCTTCAGTACCTTCCAGGATATCTGAGATTTAACAGCAAAAATACAAACTTATTGTTGTAAGACACTGAGGTTTTGTACAAATTTGTTATATAATCATTATGGCCATAGAGGACCTATCCAAAGCTTAACACTTCTCCTACAGTGTAGACATAATATTTTAATTTTAACAGATGTGGAAACAGGTTTGTAAGGGTTAAATGTCTTGGTCATGGTGATACATCAAACATTTGACTGGAACCTAAGAATATCTAATTCCAGGCTTTTAAATTGTTTGATCTTCTCTGGATCCTTGCTTTTTATCCTTGGATTAAAAATGGCTCTTGGAGGTATTTTGACCATGTTGCTTTCCTCTTCAAGATGATATACCTCCTTTTAATTTCATATTTTGGGGCCTTGGACTTTGAACTCAAGTGAATATTAAATATACAACACATTCTGGTGGGAAAGAATATCAGCAAGCATGACAACATGAAAAGGAAATCAAAGTCAAGACAATGAATTACAAATTTTACCTAAGGCAGGAAATGAAGATGAGGCCTGGGTTGGATTGATGTGGGCAATGAGCTTATTAGGGGATAAGTAATCTGCCAGGCAGCTTGAGTCTGCCATACATGTTGATCTTTGACCTTCAGGATTTTGCTTCTCTTTTCCGGGAAAACTGTTATCTATAATTTGCATTGTCTGTTCTTTGAAAAGTGTGAGCATAAGTGTGTTCACCTGATATTTGAATCTGATATATGGAATCAGTTTATGCATTCATTTAAAGCCATATTCCATAGACTGCCTGTTGTGAGGGTAAATACTTGGTATCTAATTCAATCAGGGGTCTTTTCCATGTTTATCTAGCTGGATTTGAAAACAGTAAACTACATGAAGAGGTGAGGTCAGTCAGCAAACCTGGCCCTCCTGAAGTTCCAGGGTTTATAATGTACCCCAACCACGTGGGAGGGAGATGGTACCCCATTCCCATTAGTGTTAATGGAACAAATTGTATGAATCTGCCACATATCAGTGTGTGCCTCTAATGTTTTGATATCTTAATGCACAAAATTACATCTCTAGGGAAAGTCTTGCCTCCTCCTAAGTGCTCCCAATTCCTATTAATGCTAATGGAAAAATGATACACACATCCACCGTTGCTCAAAAAAGTGAGTGAACTGGGGAAGATGATTAGGTTTCAGGAGTGTTGCGAGAGTATTGCAGACACTGCAGAGATAGTCTGACATGATCTCTCCTTCCAGTGTCTTATTTAAAATGTTTTACTACACATAGTCATGTTTCTCAGAGTCACTAACAGATAATTGGCCAAATTCTATTCTCCAGGGGGAAGAAGCTAGTGTTTGAAAATACCCTTTGGGACCTGGAGTGTATTAATGAATAAAGAGAGTTTAGAGGGTGCTGGAAAAGTTGCAGATGTTCCTGTAAAGACACCAAAGTGGTCAGTGAGGAGGAAGGTGAAAAAGGGGACAGACTGAGGTTGATGGGGTTTCCTCCATCAGACTTTTTTCTTTGTGTGGAAGAGTTGACACAAACTCCAAAGGCTGCTCTGTGCAGAAGTGCAATGTGAGCTAGAAACTTCTCTCTTTCCTGGTTGTATTTTCTTTGGAAGATGCTTTCGTAAGTTTTAGGAAAAGCAAGATAAGCATTTCTGGCCCTGTCATACATACCCTCTGCTTTCTGCAGAGAGGGTACTGATGTAAGTTCTTGTATGGTCTGAGGTTATTAAAGATAAGGCTCTGTGACAAGAGTACAAATTGAGAAAAAAATTCTCCAACTTTTATTTGCACCCTCATCAAATTAGGATGATTCCTACCACCGCCCTGTGGAACTGAAATTATGTGCTTTTACTAACCTTCTGGGTGAGACACAGGAACTGGGCTGACACAGACAGTTAAGTGCCTGGCTACTAACTGAAAGATTGGTGGTTCAAACTTACCCAAAGACACTTTAGAAGAAAGTCCTGATATCTATTTCCAAAAGGTCACAGCCGTGGGAATCTTATGACACATGGGATGACCATAAGTGGGAATCTACTTGACAGCAATTCATTTGGGGGTTTGGGGTTGGAACAATGATCTGGTCTAAATCCAGGGGCCTCGGTGTCTTAAACTCTGCAAGAGGTATTCCTTTGGTTTAAACCCTGCTCTTGGTTTGTTTTTAAGAATATAGAGCAAAAGAGTGCTGGGAGAAATAATATATCTTTCATTTAAAAACTTCAAGGAAATAAATTCATTTGAGAGCACCTGGATATGAACATAGAGGGCTGAGGATGATGTTTATTCAAAGAAAAGAGAAAAGAGCAAATGGAAGAAAAGAAATAGAAGGAGGGGATGGAGAGAGGCTAAGGTAAATGTAGTACTTAATGTTGTGTGTCATCTTTGCTGGGACATGATTTTGAATTGCTTGTCAACTGAATGTAGTTATTCTCCATGATGAGAGTAGACATGGTGTCTACCGTGTCTACCATTCCACCTCCATGGAGGAATCTGCTGTGAGCAATTAATCAGTTGAAGGAGAGTTGCGTTTGAGGAGTGGCCTGCTTCCAGAATATATAGAGAACACATCTTGCATTTGGTTGAGTCTTCATCTCCAGTTCCTGAACTTGAACTAGTGACCTGTCACATTGCCTGCTGATCTTGGAATTGTTGCCTTCACAGCCTGTGAGTCAACAATCTGCTATTTTATCTGTTAATCTTGCACTCATCAGCTTCAGCAGCCAGCTGCTGCATGAGTCAGAAGACTCCAGCTTACCTTAATGGGTCTGGAAGGCAGAGCTGAAGCCCAAGGTCCAGGAGCTTCCATCCAGTCTCTAGATCTGGCACTCTGAACTCAGATTTGTAGCCTAGGTTTCCCTTAGAGCTGGAACTCTGAATTTGAACTTCTAGCCTCCTAAACTGTAACAGGATACATTTCTGTTTGTTGATGCCATCTACTTGAACTATTTCTGTATAGTAGCATTAGAAAACTAAGAATGTAAGCTTTGCCAATGTCTGTGTATTTTTAGAGTCTTTGAGCTGGTGAAAAGAGTAAGTATATTATTGAGCTGGGTGCACACTATAGGAAAGAACCATTGGTGATTTAGTGTAGACTTCTTGCTTTCCATGAAGGAGAACTGGGTTTCATTCTAGGCCACTGCACCTCATGCATAGGCACCACTTGTTTAACAATGGAGGCATGCATGTTGCTATGATGCTGAACAAGTTTCATCAGAGTTGAGCTTCCAGACTAAGGCAGACCAGGAAGAAATGCCTGGCAATCTACCTCCTAAAATTAGCCAGTAAAAACCCAATGAATCACAGTGGTCCTATCCACAACCAATCATGGAGATGACATTTGGTTCTGTTGTGCATGAGTTGGGGCTGACTGGTCAGTAGCTAACAGTAACAACAACAACAACACTATAGGAGGCATTCTTACTGTTGATAGTATTTCCTACCTTTTTGAGAATGTTGTTGTTGTTGTTATGTGCCATTGAGTTGGCCCTGACTCATAGCGACCCCTCCTTGGGTTTCCAAGGTGGTATCACTATGGAAGTAGATTGTCCAACCTTCCTTCCAAGGAGTGGCTGGTGGGTTTGAACCGCCAGCCTTCTGGTTAGCAGTCAAGTGCCTTAGGCACTATGCTACCAGAGCCCCTTTTGGGAATAGGCTTTAAAAATATCTACCTTTAGATCATAATGAGGACTATGGAACCCCTTAACAAAAAATGCACTTAAGTGCATGCACACGCATACACTCATCCACATAAGCTCACACAATGTTACAGGGAATTTTGGAGGTTTAGAGACCCCCTGAGGCCCATCAGTGGACCCCAAATTCATGGAAATAGTGAAACATGCAGAATAGGTCAAGATCAGAACCTCAGGATGATCAGGGACATTAGATGATGAAGGACATTTATCTGGGATCTTTCATTTTTAACACTCACATGAGGAATGTGGGGTTTGGTAACATGAGACTATTAATGGACATTTTTTTAAACTCTTGGAAATATTAAAATACTCTGTTGTAAATTGTAGTGCTACTTGTTGGAAAGATTACATAAATAGGTTTGGGCAAGGATAAGGAGACATATTTAGTCACACAGAAGCATACTGAAAACTATCAAACTCTCTCTCCAACATCTGTCTTACACACACAACTAGCTTTCTCCCATGGGTGGCATATTATAATCATTTAAATAACAAAGAATCAACAGAGCTTTACCAGCATTCTTTTATCAAAACATCAACTTCTCCACCCTGCTTGTATGCTCAAGATTTTCTAAAAAGAATAGCACTATGTTGAAATATTACACTCTGCCTTCCAGAATACAATTTCTGTTGCCAATATTTTCATCAGCAAGGGGTATGTCTCAATATTATACCTATAGAGGCAAAAATAGTAGATAACTGTACTTTTAAAGGTTGAAAAAAACAATATTGCAATTACTGAATGCTTCATTTCATGGTATCTCAGAAATAAGAAAAAACTGCCATGTGGGACTGGAATTGTTGTAGTTGTTGTTAAGTGTTTTTGAGTTGATTGCAACTAATGGTGACCCTATATACAACAGAAAAAAACACTGCCTGGTCCTGCATCATCCTCACAATCCCTGCTACACTTAAGCCCATCATTGTGGCTACTGTGTTGATTCCTCTCATTGAGAGTCTTCCCCCTTTTTGCTGTCCCTCCACTTTACCAAGCATAACATCTTTCTCCAGGGATTGGTCCCTTCTAACCATGTGACCAAACTAGGTGAGACAAAATCTGGCTATTCTTCCTTTTAAGGAGCATTCTGGCTGCACTTCTTCCAGGAGAGTTGTTTGTTCTTCTGGCAGGCCGTGATATTTTCAATATTTTTCACCAACACCACAATTCAAAGGCATCTATTCTTCTTTGGTCTTCCTTATTCATTGTCCAGCTTTCACATTTATATCAGGAGTGCTAATTTTTAAATAGTTTTTGTGGCCATAACAAATTGAGAAAAAGGTCATTAAAAGTGAGCAAATATTAATTCCAAGTGAGCAAATGTTAATTCCTAGTGATCAAGGCAAATCCTACATTATAGTTATATTTCTGCTTACACTAGTTGAATCTTGGCCTCAAAATGAAAGTGTAGTTGCTAGTGGTAACTGCTCTAATGTCCCCTTAGCATTTAGTTCTATCATTTCAGCCTGAACACTTGCTTGAGGTGATAGAGAAGTATACAACTGAGATAAGGAATCCATCCACAATTTATTATTCTCCACTGTATTTATGGATGATGGCTTCTGACAATTTACTTTGCAAATGACTGCTGCAGAACTCTGATTATTCCTGTAGCTGTGAGAGGGAGAAATAGGGACACTTGACAACATCCAATTTGTGAAAGAATAGGCTACCACTGAACTCATTTCTGTAAATATTACCCTATTCAGTAAGACTTTACCAAGGACATTTAATCATGTCCTCTGGAGTGATAGAAATCTACTTAGTCACTTGGTATGAACTACTCCATTTATCCTCTTTTCAACACCATTCCAAACTCCTCGTTGCTAAAATCAATGCTAGTTTTTGCCTGTATGCAAGGAATATCCATATGTAACTCTGGAAGAGAGCATGACCAAGAAAATAGGAGGACATCCATCTTCATAAATTCCAAGCCACTTTTGGCATGAAAGTCATTTATTCAGGGAGATAGCTGGTTAGAAAATTAAATTCATCTCAGTTTCTCTCTTAGTTACTTCTTTCTTGTCTAGCTTCAGATGTGGAAAAAGGACAGATGATACATAATAAATAATAGGATTTGATTATCTTGTAGTTGTGGGCTTATAATATCTGTTTAAACATCTAGTAGTTGTAGCAATCTGGATGCTCCCACAGTTGCTGCCTACCAATATTGCTCTTCATGAACTGCAGTTAAATGTGCAGAAAAGCACAAACAAAGGGTGTATAATATTTACATCTGATGGTACCAATTTCAGATAGACTTAGCCTTAGTAAAGAATCCCCAAAAAGATTGTCACCAATACAAGTGAAGCTTGTCACACAAGATAGGGCTGTTCTATGTCGGTGTGTTTATAGTGATTTTCCTTCTATAAATCACAATCTTCTTGGAAGCTATAACACTGGTATTTCACATGCCAGAAGGATACTCATGGTCGACAGATTTCAGCAGAGCTTTCAGATGAAGACAGATTAAGAAAAATGTTCTGGCAATCTACTTCCAGATACTAACCAATAAAAACCTATGTATAACAACAGAATATTGCCCAATGTAGTGCTAGAAGATGAGTCTATAAAGTTGGAAGGCACTCAAAACATGACTGGGGAAGAGCTGCCTTCTCAAAGTAGAAAACCCACTGCCATCAAGTTGATCCCAACTCATAGGGACCCCCATTGGGTTTCCAAGGCTGTAAATCTTTATGGAAGTAGATTGCCTCATCTTCCTCCCATGGAGCAGCTAGTGGGTTTGAAGCATGGACCTTCTGGTTAGAAACCAAATGCCTTATCTACTACGTCACCAGAGCTCCTTTCTCAAAATAGCATTGACCTTAATTAATAATGTAGTTGGAGTAAAACCTTTAGGACCTTCATTTTCTTATGTAGCTTCACTCAAAATGAGAAGAAACAGTTGCAAACATCTATTAGAATATTGAATAAACAGTGAGCTGCTAAAAGAATGAACAAGGCAGTCTTAGAAGAAATAAGACCATAATGTTCCTTAGAAAAAAAAGATAATGAGACTCATGAAGATGACATAAGAATAGGCCACATTTCATTCTGTTCTACAGAAGTCACCATGAGTTGGAGTCTACACAACAGCAGCTAACAACAACAACACTTTATATCACCTTAGGTGTTTTGTAACTGCACATAAATTCAATGCTCTGAGACAGCAATAAGAAGTCATGGTGTATGTTAATGCTACTAATCTTGCATTGGCTCCATGTCACCTAGACCATTTTCCTTATATTCTTTTCACTGTATCCTTTCCATAAAATTTTTGGTGTCAGAGAGTGATCTGGATCACAGAGCAAACACTGAAAGACCACCTTCAAGATACAAACTGAATGGCATTTCAGAAAATTAGACATTAAAACACCAAAGCTCCAAACTCACTGCCATTTAGTCAGTTCTGACTCATACTGATCCCCTTTGGTTTTCCAGGGCTGTACATCATTTTGGAAGTAGACTGCCTTATCTTTCTTCCATGGAGTGACTAGTGGGTTCAAATCACTGACCTTTTGGTAGCAGTCAAATGCTTTAACCACTGCACCACAAGAGATCCCTAAATGGACTAGTAAATTCATTTTATTCAGGACCAAGAGTGCAACAAAAAGATCCAAGTTGATCAGTCATTAGCTATCTCTGTTTATTGCTGATGGTGTGCCTCTGAACAGCTTCCATATTTTTCTCTCCTTCTTAGCTTTCTGGTTTTACCAAGAAGAAACTATGCTTGAATTGTGTTTAAAGTAAGAAATAGTAGGTTCTATATGAGATTCAGAGGGTTTCACCTATAAATAAAACCTACAGTGGAGATTCAGGGATCACTTTAACCTGTTTACACACACCTTTGCTCTTTAGGCTCTATTTTGTCTAATCTAAATTAAGGTTACTGTATTTTAGACCACTGTAGATATTGTTGTGTTGTTGTTGTTATTTGCCGTCGAGTCGGCCCCGACTCATAGCGACCCCTCCTTGGGTTTCCGAGGCAGTATCACTACGGAAGTAGGATTGC
>NW_006921895.1:3096536-3101713 GCF_000298275.1 Orycteropus afer afer
ATTGTAGATATTAGTCAGCATATATTAGTCAGAGTAAATAGGTTAAGCTGTGATAACAAATAATTATAAAATTTCAGTGCTTGAATACAACCAAGGGTTTTTTTTTTTTTTTTTAATTGCTGATGCTAGACCACTAAGAGTCTAAGCAATGTTACAGGGCAACTGTCCCCATACAATAATATGGTAGTTTAGGATGATGTGGTGCACTAAATTTTAGCTGTTCTTTCTGGAACAAGCAACTTGCTTGTTCAATTAGGCAAGGGAAAACAAAAACAAAAAACACTGGAGAAATATACATGGGCTTTCACTGCCTCAGGTTGAAGTTACCTGTATCTCTGCTCATTGGTCAGACCCAGTCAAATATCTCTACCCCAGAACAAAACGTCAGGGTTGTTTAATCTTCCTACTGTTCTAGAAAGAGAGAAGAATAAAATAAGGGTGTGCATGAGAAGTCTCCGCAATGGCCAAAGTAACATTTTAACACAAACTACAAAAAAAAATTCTAATTTTCAGTTTTTAATTCTTCTTCCAACTATCATGCCTCGGTGCTGCATTTTCTACAAAGAAAGAAAGAAAGGAAGAAAAAGAACTGCACTATCTTTTGTCTGGGGTAAACATGAGGGCATAGTGGTCTGTGCTTATAGGTCAGGATTTCTCTGTTTAGCCAGAGCTATTGCAATGCTGTATTCTTCCAGGACACTGGACTACACAGTAGGCCTTTCATAGAATCCCAGCTGAGCAGGAGAGAAGGGAAAAATATGATCCCAGCCAGCTCTGGTTGAAATGGAAATCTGTTCTAACCAAAAATAGAACTCTCATGGGAGTAGTCTTTAGAAAAGTACGACAGGGCTCAGTAGTTCTGGGTGACATATGTTGAATCATTTAAATTTTGTTTCTCTCCTCACAGTTTAGTCAGAAAGTAAATGGTTTTGAAGCAGTAAAAAAACAACACAGAAAATAGAACTTTAACTCAAAAAGACAGTTCAGGAATTTTCTCCCAGACCAGAACAGCCTAGAGTATTTGTCAGCCTGGGCCATTTTTCTTTATCCGTCTCTTTCTCCTAGAATGTAATTTTTGAAAACTCTACTGAATTACAATTCTAAAAAAATCACATATTATTATTGCCCCATCTCTCCCAGCTCATCTAGTTATCCTCTCTGGAAATGCCCATCTAACATTTTCTAACTTAGCTCTTGCTATCTATAGGATATTTAAGATTTTCTTTCAAACCTTTCAGCTCTTCAGTGGTTTTAGTTACCTAGTGCTGCTATAACAGAAAGACCACAAATGGGTGGCTTTAAGAAACAGAAATTTATTTTCTCATAGTTTAGGAGGTAGAAGTCAGAATTCAGGGAAGGCATTTTCTTTCCGTTGACTCTGGAGAAAAGTCTTTGTGTGAGCTTTTGCTCTTGAGTGATTTTCACGTGGCTTATCATCTCTCTTCCCCCATTTCTGCTTGTGTAAATTGCTCTCTTGGAAAAGGATGACTCAAGACACACCCTACACTAATTCTGACTCATTAGCGTAATGGAAAACCCATTTCCAAATGGAATTATAACCACAGGCATAGAGGTAAGGATTTACAATACATATTTTTTGGGGGACAAAATTCAATTCATGATACCAAGTCTTTCTCTGCATGTATTCCATGCTGTGTAATTTTCATTTTATAAAAGGCTATCCTATTCTCTGGTGGCACAATGCCTATGACATTTGACTGCTAACCAAAAAGCTGGTGGTTCAAACCCACTAGCCACACCTCAGAAGGAAGATGGGTCAATTTACTTCCATAGAGATACCACCTCAGAAACCCAAGGAGGGGTTGCTATGAGTCAGGATCAACTGAACGGCAATGAGGTTTTTTTTTGTTGTTGTTGTTAGTTATCCTGTTCTCTAAGAGTGCTTCTATGTGGTTAAGAACTTAATCACACATTGTCTTGTCTAGTAAGCATCACAAGTGTGTTAGTCATGTATTCCCATAGAGGTCAATTGATCCTTGTCACACCATTTCTCTTTTGAATCCAACAACATCAAGGTGATGTTGGACACAGTGTAAGTTCTCAGTAGCTCTTTGTTGGCTGTGTTAAAAAAAAAAAAAAAATCCATAAAAAGAAGCTTTTCTCAGAAAGAAAATGGGGAACGGGATTATTATAGCAGTAGGGGAGGAGTACAACTACAATAGGGAGAACACTCTGGACCATAAGATCTGAAGCATCTCAATGAATTAGGGAAATATTATTATTATTTTATTTTAATAGCAATTTCAAATAAACTAGTGTACAAAAACAAACTGGTGTGGAGAGGTGGGAGGAGCAGATGACATTATCACATAGTACACGGGAATATTTTATGCTAGGGTCAGCCTATTTTCTGGGAGAGGCCTTTAAAGAGGCCAGAACTCAGGGACTTGAGCAAAGAAGAGAAGTTTAATGAAATTTTGGTTAACAAGAACTTTGCTTTTGATTGATTAGTGGGGACCAGTAATTCATTACTCATTTATGAGGCAAAGAATGGAGTTTGGACAATCTCCATCTGTTCTAGTGGTCACTGAGGGGCACAAATGGCTGAGTGCTCAGTTACTAACCAAAGTTTGATGATTCAGAAGAGTGCCTCCAAGGAAAGGCCTGGTGTCACCATGAGTTGGAATTGACACAAAAACAATTGCTTTAGTTTGGTTTAGTGTCTGACTTAGTCACAGGGGGCATTTATGAATTTTATATAAGTCATAAGAGTTATTTGCAATAAGCCATAGTCTTAAACACAGAAGATGGGGGAATATATTTAAATTATTTTCTAGTATCACAGAATTCAGATAAAATTTAATATTAATAGTTCATTGCATAATCATACCCAACTTATTCAAATTAGGGCACTGTGATTTTTCTGAGGCATGTGGGTCACAACATAAGGGAATAGTCTCGTCTGTCCCCTTCCAAAGGACCCTTAGGCTAAGTCCATATGGGAGCCCAGGGTAAGCCATATATTACAGTTTCTGCCCCTATTTGTGCTGGCCCCACTGCAATGCTATCTTTGGGATATGGGATAAGTCTATAAATTGATTACTGGTTTCTAATTCTTTACTCCTTCCTAATCTAAACCAAACCTACTGTCATCAAGACGATTCCAACTCAGCAACCCTATAGGACAGCATAAAATTGCCTCACTGGATTTCCAAGGTTGTAAATATTTGTGGAAGTAGGCTGCCCCATCTCTTCCATGGAGCAGCTGATGGGTTCGAACTGCTGACCGATTGGTTAGCAGCCCAATGCTTTAATCACAATGTCACCAGAGCTCCTATTCCTTCCTAAGATATTGTTATACATCCATGTTCCCTTGCCATATAGTTTTTTTTTTTTTTTTTCTCCTAGTGGAGTATACAGTGTTCACTTGGGGCTCACACAATTTTCTTTGACCAATGGAATATTAGCAGATGTATCATGTGCAGAGGTCTTAAATATATTTTGTGGCTTAACTTTAGTGTTCATCTAGTCTCCAAATGATGAAAACACACAACGCAGATCCTAAGTGATCTGAAGCTTAGAATCCAGCCTAGCTCACTTGGATGAGGAGATTCCAATCAAGGTGAACAAACTCAAACAAGATTTTTATAGATGAGCAAGAAAAATGAACATGTGTTGTTATAAGCCAATGTATTTGAGGAATTGTTGTTATGCATCATTATCATAATAAATCTAATAGAAGAAGAGACTGGGTGGTGAGGCATCCTGGAAACAGAAGTCTCAAAGACAATTGGGTATCAAATGGGTAACTGCTGGTTTGACTGCAGGAATATGGACAACACTACATGGAAGCAAACTCTTCTTAGTGGAAAGGTACCAGAAAAGAAGAGAACATGCCCTCAAGGGTAACCAAATGGATTGGCTATCCTATGGCACAGTCATTCCTCTTAGGCCATAGGCAGACATTCTCTTTGCTGTCATGGTGTCAAATTGTGCTATCTGAAGATGTAAAGATTCTGTTATGGGCTAAGGATAAGGAGAATAGAGAAATATCTAAGAGAATGAGCTCTGGAATCCTGCTGTCTGGGATTCATTCATTTTATTAATTATATGACTTTACAAGTTATTTAGATTCTTTGTGTCTTAGTTTTCTTATCTGGAAAAAGGACTCATAATAGAGTCTATCTTATGAAATTATTGTAAGGATTGTTTTAACATAAACAGGGCCAGGAACTTAGTAAATACTCAGTAAAGATTAGCTATTATAATCATTAACCAGGTTTAAAGCACAGAAACGCATGACACTCTGCTGAATACTCTATGAGGAATTCCAATGAATACAAGACATAGACCCTTCCCTAAAGGAAAATATAATCTAAAATGGTAGACTATATATATATATATATATATATACACACACACATATGTATATGTATGTATATAAGTACTTACTACACGGGATACCGTCTAATAAACTACATGAAGGGGACCGTGTATAAAGAATAGAAATTTATTGAGAGCCTCTTAACAATGATGCAATGAAACATAAGTACTGTATTAGAGATAGGAACAATAGTTTCAAAGAATGCGGAGGGTGAAACAATTTGAAATATATGATGTCAGAAGCGAAGAAGAACGCAAACAAAAATTAAAAAAAAAAAAAAAAAGGCCATTTTGAAGCAATCAGTCCTAGGACATGATGCCCCTCAAGACCAGAAGAACTAGATGGTGCCCTGCTACCAATGCCAACCACTCAGGAAAGGATCAAGTCTGGAGATACTGGATAGAGTGGGAGGAAAAATGTGGAACAAAATCCAAAAACTCAATAATGACCAGAATTACTGGTCAGATGAAATCTGGTGAGACCCCCAACACTATGGCCCTGGAATACATTCTGCACCTGGAAGGAAACACCCCCCCAGGGGTGGGTTCTCAGCCCAATAGTTAACAGGATGTACATGCAGACCATTCAACCCAGGATGACTCACCTGCATACACTATAGTAATACATCCCTTAGAGCAATAGACCATGTGACACCAGAGGACCAACATTCAAATTGAGGAAATGCAGGACAAACATGAGTGCATAAATATGAGGGGCACAGGGGAAGGGTTATAGGGTAGGGAGGGGAGGAGACTGAGTTAGGGTTGGACATCATAAATGGGGAATGAAACTAAATGTATACGTTAGGTTGAATGTAAAACAAGCTCTTTTT
>NW_006921895.1:3102697-3103595 GCF_000298275.1 Orycteropus afer afer
TATATATATATATATATATATATATATATACACACACACATATATATATAAAGTGTGATTTGGGTGAGAGTTTACAGAACAAATTAATTTTCCATATAGCAGTTCATACACTCTTTGTTTCATAACATTGATTGCAATTCCCCACAATGTTACAGCTCTCTTGCACTTTCTCCCTGTAGTTATCTCTTCCCTTTGTCCTTCTTTCCTATGTTTTCCTGCCCTGTGAGCTATCTCTCAAATACTGTCCTTCAGTTCTTCCATGATTCTAAGGACTGTATCTACCTGATGTAAATGTTTGCCCTATATGTCTGTCTGTAGTTTGACTGGAAGCTATGGGAGTGAGTTTGATTCCAGACTTGAAAGGTAACTAGGGGCCATACTCTCAGGAGTCTCATCACCAGGCTCTATCAGACCATGAAACCTGTATATATATATAATTTTGAGTTTTTTCCCATATTGTTCTCACACTTTATTCAGAGTTTCCTTCACTGATCCCTTTCTGAGTGCTTGACAGTGGTAGCCAGACACCATCTAGTTCTTCTGGTCTCATGGTCATATAGGCTGAGTTTCACATAGTCCACTAGTGCCCTTGACTAATTGTTGCCATGAGTCTTTGGCTTTTCTCTTTCTTCTTTGCTCTGGACTATGAGAGATCAATTATTGGATCAAGATGACCACTTGAAAGCTTTTAAGAACCCAGTCACTACTCATCAAAGTAAGATGTAGAACAAAATTTTTATGTAGTAAGTTATGCCAGTTGAGCTTATTGTCCCCTGTGATCATGGTCCCTAGCCCACAAACCCAACTACTCACTCCCTCAGGGTAGTTGACTGTGGCTAAGAAGTTATAATTTTGCTCTTTGTTAGCTCTATTATATATATGGGTATTCTTACTCCAT
>NW_006921895.1:3103695-3104239 GCF_000298275.1 Orycteropus afer afer
ATTGTATATGTAAAAGGGCTTATCTTTGTTGCCTGTACTTGTGCACCTCTCTGTGTGTTCCTTGTCCTTAGTTTTATTGTGTTGGTCACTCACTTTTGGTGTATTGCCTTTCCCTTTACCCAAATCAATATTTGTCTCTACCTATCTAGCATTGTTCCCTCCCTTCCCTTCCCAACCCTGGTAACCAATAAAAAAAGTTTCCTTCCATATATAAACTTTTCCTTGACTTTTGACAATAGTAAACTAATACAGTATTTGTCCTTCTGTATTGACTTATTTCACTCAGCATAATGTCCTCCAAGTTCATGAACATTATGTGGTGCTTCACAGATTTTATATTAATCTTTAGTGTTGCATAATATTCCATTCTGTGTATGTACTATAGTTTAATTACCCATTTTTCTATTGATGGGCACTTAGATTGTTTCCATCTCTTTGCTATTGTGAAAAGTGCTGCAATGAACATGACAGTCCATATACCATGACAATACATATATATCTTCCTACCCTGGCTCTCACTTCTTTAGGATATATACCTAGTAAC
>NW_006921895.1:3110807-3126603 GCF_000298275.1 Orycteropus afer afer
CTTTCTTTGGAATGGGTACAAATATGGATCTCTTCCAGTCAGTTGACCAGGTAGCTGTCTTCCAAATCTCTTGGCATAACTGAATGAGTGCCTCCAGCATTGCATCCGTTTGTTGAAACATCTCAATGGATATTCTGTCAATCCCTGGAGCCTTGTTCTTTGCCAATTATTTCTGTGCAGCCTTGACTTCTTCCTTCAATACCATTGGTCCTTAATCATATGCACCTCCTGAAATGCATGAATATCGACCTATTCTTCTTGGTATACTGATTCTGTGTATTCCTTCCGTCTTCTTTTGATGTTTCCTGTATCATTCAATATTGTTGCCCATGGAATTTTTCAATGTTGCAACTCGAGGCTTATTTTTTTTCCCCTGGGTTCTTTCAGCTTCAGAAATACTGAACGTGTTCTTCCCTTTTGCTTTTCTAACTCCAGGTCTTTGCACATTTCATAATAGTAATTGTCTTTGTGTTCTTGAGCTGCTCTTTGAAATCTTCTGTTCAGCTCTTTTATCTCGTCATTTCTTCTATTTGCTTTAGCTACTTTCTGCTCAAGGGTAAGTTTAAGAGTCTCTTCTCACATCCAATTTGGTCTATTCTTCCTTTCTTATATATTTTTTAAATAACCTCCTACTTTCTTCATGGATGATGTTCTCGATGTTATCCCACAGTTCCTTGGGTTTTCTGTCACTGGTTTTCAATGCAATAAATCTATTCTTCAGATGGTCTCTAAATTCAGGAAAGATATTATCAAGGTCATAATTTGACTCTCATGCACTTGTTTTAATTATCTTCAACTTCAGCTTCTACTTGCATATGAGCAGTTGATGGTCTGTTTCACAATTAGCTCCTGGTTTTGTTTGGGCTGAAGATATTAAGCTTCTCCATTGCCTCTTGCCACAGATGTAGTCAGTCTGATTCCTGTGTATTTCATCCACTGAACCCTACATGTATAGCCGTTGTTTGTGTTGTTGAAAAAAAGGTATTTGCAATGAATAAATCAGTCTTTCAATATTCTATCCTGTGATTTCCAGTGTTATTTCTATCAGAAAGGCCATATTTTTCCAACTACAGTGACTCTTCTTTCTTTCCAACTTTTGCATTCCAGTCACCAATGGTAATCAACACATCTTGATTGCATGTTAGGTCAATATCAAGTTGAAGTTGGTAGAAATCGTCAATTTCCTCATCTTTGGCTTTGGTGGTTGGTGCATAGATTTGAATAATAGTATTAACTGGCCTTCCTTGTAGGCCTATGGATATTATCTTATCACTAATGGCATTGTATTTCAGGACTGATCTTGAAACAGCCTTTGCGACAGTGAATGCCACACAATTCCTGTTCAATTTGTCATTCTTGGCATTGTATATATGTTTGTCTGATTCAATATGGCTAAACCAGTTCATTTCAGCTCACTAATGAAAGAAGATGGGACAATCTACTTCCGTAGTAATACTGCCTTGGAAACCCAAGGAGGGGTTGCTATGAGTAGGGGTCCGACTAGATGACACATAACAACAACATCAATGCCTAGGATATTGATCTTTATGCATTCCATTTCATTTTTGACAGCTTCCAGTTTTCTTAGATTCATACTTTGTATATTCCATGTTCCAATTATTAATGGATGTTTCTATGTGTTTCTATTCATTTTGAGTCATGCCACATCAACCAATGGAGGTCCTGAAAGCTTTACTCCATTCATATCATTAAGGTTGTCTCCAGTCTGAGGAGTCAGCTCTTCCCTATTCATGTTTTGAATGCCTTCTGATTCATGGGCTCATCTTCCAGCACTATATTGAGCAGTGTTTCAGGGCTATTCATAGTTTTCCAGTAGTATAGGACAGTGTTTCACTGCTATTTGTAAGATTTTCACTGGCCAATTCTTTGAAAATTGGATGGCCTCTTCCTTCTTCTGTGTCTGTCTTAGTCTGGAAGTTCTACTGAAACCTGTCCACCAAAGGTGACCCTTCTGGCATTTGCAACACTGGTGGTATAGCCTTCAGCCTCACAGCAACCCTCAAGCCACCACAGGACAACAAACGGACAGAGAAGTTTGTCTCCCTTAGTTGTTCCTAACTGCTCTGCTCACTTTCCTGCCTGCTAGAAAGCCACCCCAGAAGCCCTGAGCCGTGAGTCTGCCTACCTATCCAGCACCTGGCCTTAGATAAACCTGCCTCAGAAATGTGTATATAACTGGTACATATTTCCTTTTTTCCAGAGACCTCTTTGTTTGTGTAGAGGAATACAACTGACTTTTGTATGTTGACCTTGTATCTTGCCACTATGCTAAATCTATTAGTTCCAGTACTTTTCTTGCTGAGTGTTTTGGGTTTTCTGTATATAGAATCATATTATATACAAATAGGTATAGTTTTATTTCTTGTTTACCAATTTGGATGCCTTTGATTTCCATTTCTTACCTTATTGCTCTGGGTAGGACTTCCAATACAAGGCTGAATAGAAGTGGAGATAGAGGGCATCCTTGTCTGGTTCATATTCTCAAGGATAGTAGTTTCAGTCTCTCTCCATTGAAAATAATGTTGGCTGTTGGCTTTACATTGTTGTTGTAGTTAGGTGCCACTGAGTTGAGTCTGACTCATAGAGACCCCATATACAACAGAATGAAACACTGCCCAGTCCTGTCGCAGCTTCACAATCCTTGCTATACTTGAGCCCATCATTGCAGCCACTGTATCAATCCTTCTTGCTGAGAGCTGCAGTGTAGTAAACTGTCTGGTATGGTTTTCTAGCCATAAGTCTTTGTAAACTCTGTAATGGAATTTGCTGTGAGCAACTGAGGAGCTCCTGATTATAAAAGTTTTCCACCTGGGTTATTTCTGTTGGGAGTGGCACAAAGCAATGTTCTCGCAAGTTCACTCTCTCTCTCTCAGATGCTCAGAATTCTGATGTTATGATTGGTTAGTTGGACCACTCTGCCAGGCTCAAAAGGAGGCCTCCTAGAGGCCTCCTAGAGACGGTGGGATGAGAGAGACTGAGCGTTTTTCCTGAAATTGAATTAAAGCCTGGTGCTTCACTAATGAACCCCATAATCTGTGAGCTTTGTGTGGCCACTACAGTGAATTATTGAACCCACCAGAAAGGTGGTGAGTGCTGCAGGAAGAATGGTTGGTGTCAGGTTTGGTGAAAGGGCTGGAGGGAGGCAGCATGTGTGTCCTTGCAGGAATAGGCCTTGGGCTACTGATGTTGACTCAGTTTTCCTCTTGTGGGTTAGAAGAGGTCAGAAGATGTGGCCTCCCTGCCCCTTTAGCAAGGGGCTTCCTCTTTTTTGATGACCCTTCACTTTACCAAGCATGATATCCTTCTCCAGGAAATGCTTCCTTGACAACATGACCAAAGTAGGTGAGAAAAGTCTGGGCATTCTCACTTCAAGGAGCATTCCGGCTTTACTTCTTCCAGGACAGATTTGTTAGTTCTTATGACAGTCCAATGTACTTTCAGTATTCTTCGCCAACACCACAACTCAAAAGCATCAACTCTTCTTTGGTCTTCCTTATCCATTGTTCAGCTCTCACATGCATATGAGGTGATTGAAAATACATTGGCTTGGGTTAGGTGAATCTTAGCTTTCAAAGAAACATCTTGGCTCTTTAGCACTTTAAAGAGGTCTTTTGCAGCAGATTTGGGCAGGGCAATACATCATCTGATGTCTTTTTTTATTTATTTTTTTTTAATTTATTGTGCTTTAGGTGCAAATATTCAGAGGAAAATTTGTTTTACATTCCACAGTTTGTGTTCATTTGATATCATGCCCTAATTACCATCCCCACTCTCCTTCCCTCCCATTCCCATGACCACTTGCTCCCTGTCCCCTTCTTAACTGCATACTCCCCTCTGTTCAGCTTTCCCTCCATGTAAATGCTGCCCCTCTGGTGTCCCATGGCTGATTGCTCTAAGGGGTGTATCTCCCTAGAGTAGGTGGGTGCACTGCCCTGGGGGGGGGGTGTTCTGCATGTAAGTCTTTCTACTATTTGGCTGAGAGCCAGTCCTTGGGAGTGAGTCCAATCCTAGTCCCGAAGGGTATCCTGGAGCCATAGTCTTGGGGGTTCCACCAGACTCTATCCAATCAGTAACACTGATCATCTTTGTATTTTTTAATTTTTTTCCACATATTTAATCCCTTGTCAAGTGGCTGGATTTGGTAGTCTGGCACCATCTAGTTCTTCTGGTCTTGATGTCCATCATATCTTTGGACAAATTGTTTACAAATGGCTTTGATTTTTTTCACTCTTCTTTGCTTCAGCTGGGAGGAGACCAATAGTTGCATCTTAGATGGCCGTTCAAAACCTTTTAAGACCCCAGTCATTAGTCACCAAAGTAGGTTGTGGAACAAGATTTTTGTATACTATGTTGTGCCCATTGAGCTTGGTGTCTCCCAATACTATTGTCTCAAGTAACCAGGTCCAATGATTCTCTCTCTCAAGGTGTTTGGTTGTCTCTGGGAGGTTACCTAACTCTATCTTCTGTTGTTTCTATAATGATTGTGGCTAATTTTATATTAGTATCTATATGGCAGCTCTGGCAGCATAGTGCCTAAGGCACTTGACTGCTAACCAGAAGGCTGGTGGATCAAACTCACCGGCCACTCCTCGGAAGGAAGGTTGGGCAATCTATTTCAGTCGTGACACTGCCTCGGCAACCCAAGGAGGGGTCGCTGTGAGTTGGGTCCGACTCGACGGCACATAACAACAACAACAACAACAACAGTATCTATATAAGATTATCTTCAGTTAAATCTATCGTTGGGATAGGGTACAATCCTGTTCACCAACTTCCTCCTGATCTTCTCAGTTGTCTATGTATTTATCTGTAGCCTGGTGTTTGATGTTAGTGGTAATGCAGTATTGTGCATATATTAGTATTTGTCTCTGTTGTCTTTATCTATGTGTATGTTTCAGTGTCCTTCCTATCCCCAATGTCATCATGCTGGTCAGAGACTCTTTCCATACCATCCCTTCCCTTACCCAATCAACATGTGACCCCCAACTAATCTGAAAATTTCCCTCATCATCTGATGTCTTGACTACAGTTTCCATTAGTATTGTTGTGGAACCAAGTAATATGAAATCTTTGACAAATTCAGTTGTTTCTCCATTTATTGTCATGCTGCTTATTGGTTCAGGTGTAAGGATTTTTGTTTTCTTTATGTTGAGATATAATGCATACTGCAGACTGTAGTCTTTCATCTTTATCAGTAAGTGCTTCAAGTCATCCACACTTTCAGCAAGAAAGGTTGTTTTGTTTGCATATCACAGGTTATAATTGAGTCTTCCTCCAATCCTGATGCCATGTTTTTCTTCATATAGTCCAACTTCTTGGATTATTTGCTCAATATACAGATTGTATAAATTTGGTGAAAGGATACAACCCTGACACATTCCCTTCCTGATTTTAAACTATGCAGTATCCCCTTTTTCTATTCTAACAACAGCCTCCCGGTCTATGTAAAGTTTCCTCATGAACACAATTAAGTGTTCTGGAACTCCTATTCTTCTCAATGTTATCCATAATTTGTTATGTTCCACACAAACAAATGCTTTTGCATGGTCAATAAAATGCAAATAAACATCTTTCTGGTATTCTTTGCTTTGAGCCAACATCCATCTGATATCAACTATGATATCCCTTGTTTCATGTCCTCATCTGAATCCAGCTTGCGTTTCTGGAAGTTCTCTGTCAATACACTACTGCAACTGTTTTTGAATTCAGTAGGATTTTACTTGCATGTGATATTAATGATATTGTTCAATAATTTACACATTCTGTGGGATCACCTATCTTTGGAATGGTTACAATTATGGATCTCTTCCAGTTAGTTGGCCAAGTAGCTGTCTTCCAAGTCTCTTGGCATAGATGAGTGGGTGCCTCCAGCAGGGCATCCGTTTGTTGAAATGTCTCAATGGGGTATTCCATCAATTCCTGAAGCCTTGTTTTTTTGACAGTTCCTCAGTGCAGCTTTGACTTCCTCCTTCAGTACCATTGGTCCTTGATCATATGCCATCTCTTGAAATGGATGAACATTGACCTATTCTTTTTGGTACAGTAACTCTGTGTATTCCTTCCATCTTCTTTTGATGTTTCCTGCATCATTCAATATATTGCCCATAGAATCTTTCAATATTGTAACTCAAGGCTTATTTTTTTTTTCCTCAATTCTTTCAGCTTGAGAAACGTCTAGTGCATTCTTTCTTTCTGGTTTGCTAACTCTAGGTTCTTGCACATTTCATAATAGTATTGGCTTTGTCTTCTTGAGCTGCTCTTTGAAACCTTTTCTTCAGCTCTTTTACTTTGTCATTTCTTCCATTTGCTTTAGCTACTCTCCATTCAAGGGCAAGTTTCAGAGTCTCTTCTGGCATCCATTTTGGTCTTTTCTTCCTTTCCTCTCTTTTTAATGACCTCTTGCTTTCATTGTGGATGATGTTCTTGATGTCATCCCACAATTCCTCTGGTTATCAATCATCCTCTGGTTATTATCAATCAAATCTATTCTTTAGATGGTCCCTAAATTCAGGAGGGATATAATCAAGGTCATATTTTGGCTCTCATGACTTGTTTGAACTCTCTTCAATGTCATCTTGAGCTTGCATATGAGAAGTTGATGATCTGTTCCACAATCATCTCCTGGCCTTTTTTTGGCTGAATATATTGAGCTTCTCCATTGCCTCTTGCCACAGATGTAGTCAATCTGATTCCTATGTATCCATCTGGTGAAGTCCACATGTACAGCCACCATTTGTGTTATTGACAAAAGATATTTGCAATGAATAAGTCACTGGTCTGACAGAATTCTATCATGTTCTCCAGCATTACTTCTATCACCAAGGCCATGTTTTCCAACTACTAGTGACTCTTCTTTGTTTCCAACTTTTGCATTCCAATCACCAGTGATAATCAACACATTTTGATTGCATGTCCAGTCAATTTCAGACTGCAGAAGTTGGAAAACATCTTCAGTTTCCTCATCTTTAACTTTGGTGGTTGGTGAGTAAATTTGAATAATAGTAGCATTAACTGGTCTTCCTTTGTAAGTGTGTTAATCTTATCCTGTCACTGACAGCATTGTACTTCAGGATAAATCTTTGTGATGATGAAAGCCTTGCTATTCCTCCTCAATTTGTCATTCCTGGCATAGTAGATCATATGGTTGTCTGTTTCAAAATGGAAAAAAAAAAAAAAAAAACCAGTCCATTTCAGCTCACTAATGTCTAGGATTTAGTTCCAAATATGTCTGGATCTCACACCCATGGCCTTTCTGGTACTATGGGCTAATCCAAGAAAAAGCCCATTATATATGCTTTCATGTGCTTCATGTGGAAAATGTTATTGTGAGTCAAACAGAAGCAAGAAGCTGATCTAGGGGTAGGTTCTACAGTTAATTAGTAAAGTCCTCCCGAGTGAATGGAGACTGGCTGGCTTACCTGAGTTCAAGGTTTTACCTTGTATTATTGTTTGGTTATTTCAAGTTCTGTTTCATATATTTAGTGCTTTTCCTACTCCCAAGTTCAGTAGATTCTTCTGGAGAGTGATAGGAATCACTGTCACCAGGCTACAAAGGTAAGAGTTTTAGAGTTTGGAGAGTCCTGATTTTCTCACAGCACCTAGATAAACCTTGATGATAGATGGGAAAATTCTCATATAATTCTGTTTCTACCTGAAGAGCTTTTAACACTCTTTTACATATTGTCTAAGTTGACCACTAAATGGCTCTTTCTAAGTGAATATGTCTTGTCAGCTGCAAAGCAGCATGAAAATATTAGTTGGAGCTGTTTTAGCAATGGGTACTTTAAGGCAAGAAAAAGGATCCTTTTTGGACTTTCCTTCTGTTTTTAAACTTGAGCAACTTTGAACTTTGACACCTAATCGTTCTTATAATTACAGCAAAGGAAAAGAGGAATTAAAACTAAAATTCAAGCAATTACATGTACAAAGATAAAGTGGGTGTTATGTTAAATGCATAATCCAATTTTAATTTTACTTAAGAAGACTGTTAAGAAAAGCATCTGTGATACAGGAGGTGGGGATAAGGAATATATATTAAGACCTTAAATTCAAAGCCCCAAGAACATGTTTTGTATTCTTTCAGGCCCAAATGATGTCTTAGATAAAAGTACTATGTGTGAGACATGATACATTTATAGTGGCTCAAAGAAAGATAACTGTTTTATCTAACAAACATTTCTAGCATTAAAAGATATTGATTTATTATGTGTATATATGTTAAGCACATTTATCAGAAGTCTAAAAATGCTCCCTTACCTTTCGATGCTAACGAAATGACAACTTCTAGTTAGAAAAAGCCAAATTAGATTACAGAATTCTAAATGATGGCATCATAGTAGCATTTGATAATAAATAATAGAGAAAAACATATTCTCAATTGATAGGATCTACCTCTCCCATTTCAATTGTGGATAATGTTCTATATATTGATCTGTTCATTCATTCTTTGATATATCAAATCATCTATCTTTTTTATATTTTAGTATTTTTTTGTTTAAAAATAATTATACATTCATAGAAAGGTGCAAAGAAATATCAGGGAGCTCCTATGTACTCTTCACCCAGCCTCCCTCAAAGTTAGCATCTTGTGTAATTATAGTGCAATATCAAAATCAGGAAATCTATGTTGGTACCATCCATTCAGGTTATTCAGATTCCAACAGTTATACTTCTGTGTATGTGTGTTTGTTTGTGTGTGTGCAACTCTATGTAATTTTATCACATGTGCAAAGGAGCCCTGATATTGCAATGGTTATAGCGCTAGGCTGCTAACCAAAGGGTTTGGGATTTGAAGTCACCAGCCACTCTGCAGGAGGAAGACATAGCAGTCCAATTCTGTAAAGATTTACAGCCTTACAAACCCCATGGGGCAATTCTATTCTCTCCTATAAGGTTACTGTGAGTTGGAATTGATTCAAAGGCAGTGAGGTTTTTTTTTTTTTTTTTTTTTGTCTGTTTTTGGGGGGACAGCACTGGGGGAGTAGTTTGAATAACCACAAATCCAATCAAAATGCAGCAGAATTGTTTCATTACCACAAGACTCAATCACACCACCTCTTTATAGCTGTACCCACCATCTCTATTCATACTTGGCAGCACTAACCTGTTTTCCATTATTATAATTATGTTATTTCGGGAATGTTATATAAATAGAATCATACAATATGTATCCTTTTGAGGTCAGCCTTTTTCACAAAGCCTAATTTCTTTGAAGTTTATCCAAATTATTGTGTGCACCAATAGTTCATAACTTTTTATTGTTGAGT
Organism: Orycteropus afer afer; assembly: GCF_000298275.1. Taxonomy (NCBI): domain Eukaryota; kingdom Metazoa; phylum Chordata; class Mammalia; order Tubulidentata; family Orycteropodidae; genus Orycteropus; species Orycteropus afer. Next base: position 3,120,095 of record NW_006921895.1, read on the forward strand.
TGTATTTCATGGTGTACATGTATCTGTGTGCTGTTAAACTGCTCACCCATTGAAGTAAATTTGAATGCACATATTTATTTAATAATTTATGTGTATTTACTTTAGCTGAATATCTCACTAACATTAGACTTGAAAAGCTTACCCTTCAAGCTGATTATGGATTAGGGTTTTATTTTCTAAGAGTGCTGGATTAAATAGACAAAGAATCTAGATTAGGCTATCTTAGTCCTAGAAAGCATCAACATGAATCTTCCTGGATACTTGTGGATATGCTATGTGAAATGAGAACTGGGTCCCAGAATTGAGGCACCAAGTTTAAGCCTCAGGCCCCAAATTTATGGAATGAGAGTAGATAAGCTTGGTGTTTCTCAAACTTTAATGTACATTTGAATCACTTAGCAATCTTAGTAAATTATAAATGTTGATACAGAAAGTTTGTGTGAGGCCTGAGATTGTGCATTTCCAACAAGCTCCGAGGTGATAGTGATAGTGCTGCTTTCAGATTCCCTGTTTGAGCAACACTGTACAACATGAGACCTGAGATTCCCATATAACTTTGGGTACTTTTGGTTTTATTCCCTTAGACAGGTTTATAGGCTGAGGATTTAAAGTGGTTGGGATAAAAGATTAAATGGCAGGAATTCATAAATCTGAGATATGCCATTGAAGGAACTGAGGGGCCACGGTGACAGCCAATCTTACCTTCATGTAGACTGAGCTAGGATCACCATGCTGATGGAACATGAGAATCACTTTCATATGACCACAGCTACTAGCCATCTGGGAACAACTACAGCAAAAAGTTTACAAGGTGGGATTCATAAGGCTTAGTAGTACCAAGCTCTTATATACCTTAAATCTCTTGAACAAAGCTCTGGGATCTCATTCATGAAAAATTACTGGAAATACTGACAGAAATATTAACAGTTAGTAATTGGATGATGGATTGGATCACTCTATAGGCAAACTTAGCTCAGTGATGTTGAGTCATTGATAATGCCCCATGCCTGCTATATTGACAAAAGAAGACTTTTTCTTTTCTCACTCCATTTTGCTTTCATTCAGGGCAGGGGGTAGTTTTGTTATAGGGCATTCTAATGGAGAATAAGTCGACCTGGTGGGTTGGACATTCAAGTTCAACGTAAGGATGTTTTTGACAGTTGTTGCTGACTCTCAAACTTCCTGGCTTATGAGGTGATGAGCTTTCTGCCACTGCTGATTTGGGACACAAATATTTAGGGTAAACCACAAAGCTAAATAATAGTCGGTTGGATCTATAATAGGATTGGATTGAAGGATGGCCTTATTCAAAACTACTCAAATCTGCTATTGTAACACTAAAATAAATATTGAGAAACAGAGTTTTTAGTTCTTGTGGAATCCAGATTTCTGGGTTCCATGGAGGTTGCAGTGACACAACCAGGCCATTGCCATCAGATGATCATCTTCTTCTTTTTTTAAATTATGATTGGAGTGTACAGAGCAAATTAGTTTTCCACTGGCAATTTATACACATTTTGTTTCATAACAGATGCATTTCACTCATTTGAACAGCACTCTTCTCACTTCCTGCCTGGGTTCCCCATTGGCATTTGTCCTTTCCTGCCCCTTCCTGCCTTCTGAGCTTTGTTTTGTGGGCAAAAGCTGTCCTTTTTGTCTTATATGGTTGATTATTCTGAGTAGTACTTTCCCACTAGTGTTTGTTCACTTTATAGACTATTGTTTGCCTGCAAGGTGATCTCTGGGAGAGGGGAGGTGTTCAATTCTCTTACGAACCTTGAGCCTTGAGGAAACTGAACTCCTACAAGTCACCTTTAAGGTAAACAATAGCCTAGCTTAATTTGTAAAGGATATTTGCCTTAGGCATTGTGCTCTTTTGAAGAATCATCTAGGTGCAGTCAGTTTTGAGAAACAGGAAAACCAAGGTCAGACTAGAAGCTGTGTTTTAGGGTAAACTGTTATTATGAAAACACAGTTCTGGCCCTGTTTCCATGACAATGTCAATGAGATGGGATATAAGAGTTTTCAGAAGTTCTTTTATCTTTAGAACACCTTGACTCTCTAGTTAGAAGTGTTTCCTGATTTGTAAACTATATATTAAATACGGGAGCTCTGGTAGTGTAGTGCCTAAGGCACTTGACTGCTAACCAGAAGGCTGGCAGCTCAAACCCACCAGCCACTCCTTGGGAGGAAGGTTGGGCAATCTACTTCCATAGTGATAATTGCCTCGGAAACCCGAGGAAGGGTCTCTATGAGTCGGGTCCAACTCGATGGCACATAACAACATATTAAATACACTTCAAATCAATTTACATGATTGATTTAATATGATTTTAATTTTAACAATATAAATAAATGAGCATGGTTGTATTCCAATAAAATTTCATTTACACACAATGAAATTTGAATTTCATATAGTTTTGTGTTCACAGAATATTGTTTATAATTTGATTTTTTAAAAACCATTTAAAAACAATGAAAACCATTTTAGTTCAAAATCAAAACAAACCCATTACCACTGAGTAGATTCTGACTCATTGTGACCCTCATAGGGTTTTCAAGAATGTAAATATTTATGGAAGTAGATTACCTCATCTTCTTCTTATGTAGCAGCTGGTGGGTTTGAACCCCTGACATTCTGGTCAGCAGAATGCATTTGGCATGAGGGCCTTCATTTGTTGCCCCTGGAGTAGAATCTCAATACACTGGTGGTCCAGGGGTAGCGATCTCTCCTTTCTTGTACAAAAAGTGGTGTTTTTCTCCAACTAAGAAAGAAGGGCACACCTCTTTCAGGTAAATTCTACTTAAATGTTTTTCAGGTAATAATGAATGTTTCACTGAATCTCATCCTCCAGGAAGATACAACAGTGTTTGCTCTTTTCTGTGGGAATGAGGATATGGGATCAAAAAAGTTGGCTTTTTCAGACTCCAAACTGTAGAGCCAGCCCACATCCCCTCCTTCTTCCTCAGATGGTTTCACCTTTCTATTTAGCCTTTAGTCCTTTCATCTGGCTTCTTCTACAAAGAAGACTAATTGTGCCTGTAGACAACAACCTCTCAGAATAATCTCTGGCTTTGTAAAGACTTTCTGAGGTAAACTTCATAATGCTTTGAGTTAATGAGACTGGTGATTAATGTGTTCCTTGGTTCTTGGGTGAGCATCTTGAAATACCAAAGCTGACTTTCTGCTTCAAACATCAATATGCCCCCTATGTGATAATCAATATTAGGGGTTACTGCAAACACAAAAATTCCCTTGGTGTATAATTAAAGTGAAGCTGTTCCCAACTGAATGCTGCCTTTTCTCTTAACCTTTCCACTACCTTTATCTCAGTGAATTTTGTTAGATCAGACCAAAGGGGAACAAAAATGGTTTGATCACTGTTTACAGATGCAGAAACAGAAAAAGGCAAGTGATTGAGTGATTATCCTAAGGTCACTGAGCAAGTGCCTAGCTGAACCAGAGTGAACATGCACAAATACAAAATTCTCAAGTTTGAATAGTCTTTTGACTACACACATAAAATTCTTATTCTATTCAGAAACATATGAAAATTTCATGGATTTAAATGGCTGCATTTCAGGCACACTGTTTGTATTTCAAAACTTGAAATGGGCTGAATACTACAAAATACTGACCAGGAAAAAAAATCACCTTGATAATCCATTGGTAGTGGCACAGTGGTTAAGTGCTCAGCTGATAACCAAATGGTCAGTAGTTGAAACCCACTAGCTGCTCTGTAGGAGAAAGATGTGGCAGTCTGCAAAGATTTCAGCCTTGAAACACAAAGAGGCAGTTCTACTCTGTCCTGTAGGGTTGCGATGAGTTAGAATAGATTTGATGACAATGGATTTGGTTTGGTTTTTGATATAGGTGAATACTTAATATGCCAGAGCACTTAATTGTGCTCATGTGGAACCCATACATAAATCAAGAGGCAGTCTTTCAAACAGAACAAGGGAATACTGTGCCATTTTAAATCAGGAAAGTGTATCATTTCACTGTATTTATTTAATCTGTATACTGATTAAATAATCCAAGAAGCTGGACTGTATGAAGAACACAGCATTAGAATTGGAAGAGGACTCATTAACAGCCTGCAATATGAAGATGATATAAGCTTGCTTGCTCGAAGTGAAGAATGCTTGAAGTCCTTACTGTTGGAGATCAACGAGTACAGCCTTCAGTATGGATTACATCTCACTATGAAGAAAACAAAAATTTTCACAACTGAACCAATAAGCAACATTATAACAAATAGAGAAAAGATTGAAGTTGTCAAAGATTTCATTTTGCTTTGATCCACAATCAACACTCATGGAAGCAGCAGTCAAGAACTCAAACAATGTTTTGCATTGGGCAAATCTGCTGCAAAAGGACTTTTTGAGTGCTAAAGAGTAGGGGTGTCACTTTGAGGACTAAGGTGCACCTGCCACAAGCCATGGGATTTTCAATTGCCTCTGATGCATGTGGAAGATGGACAATGAATAAAGAAGAAAGAAGAATGTATGCCTTTGAATTATGGCGATGGCAAAGAATAGTGAATATGCCATGGACTGCCAGAAGAATGAACAAATCTGTCCTGGAAGTGTAGCAGAAAGCTCCTTAGATGTGAGGATGGGAAAATTTCGTCTCACATAATTTGTACATGTTATCAGGAGGGACAAATCCCTTGAGAAGGACATCATTCTTGGCAAATTAGAGGATCAGTGAAAAAGAGGAAAATCCCCCAATGAGATGAATTGACACAGTAGCTGCAGTGATGGGCTTAGGCATACCAACAATTATGAGAATGGTACAGGACCAGGCACTGTTTTGCTTCATTGTGTGTACACAGGGTTGTTGTGAGTCAGAACCAACTCAATGATACCTAACAACAATAGGTGAATAAAGCACCAAACATGTGATTAATAGGAATAGAATAAATTTATGTATAATATGAAGTAGTAGATTCTCTTCAGAATTTGACCAGCCTTAGTTTCAGTTTGATTCAATCAACTGAGTGAACTGTGAGTTGAAGCATACTTAAAAAACATCTATTACAGTGAGATAACCATTCAAGATTTGAGAAAAATGATTCATAAAAAAATAAAGCACTTACTTTCTCAAATCCAATTAAATCAAGAAAAGGAAAAAAATAATCAAACTTTTGGTTTACTATGACTTCTATAATAAATAGTACTGGATTAATTGATATTAACTTGTGGTAAAATCAAAGTGGAGCCTTACCACAGACTCTAGAAAAAGTAACTTCAGATAAATTACATTTAGATGTGAGCAAGGTAGTTGGGTAGGAAGTTTCAAGATCCTGTTCATCAACAAAATTACATATATATATATATATATATAGAGAGAGAGAGAGAGAGAGAGAGAGAGAGGGAGAGAGAGAGAGAGAGAGAGAGAGAGAGAGAGAGAGAGAGAGAGAGAGAAAGAGAGAGAGAAGGAGAGAGAGAGAGACAAACACACACATATATATATAGACATTGTCAGGACCAATTTTGTCAGAACTCTGAAAAATAGTTAAAGATTTATTTCAGAGTTGCCGCAAGATGGCAGAATAGGCAGACAAGCTACTCAGACCTTCTGCAACAAAGTAATGAGAAACCAATGCAGAAGATGATCCTGGAACACTGGGCTTTGAAGGGAAGGATAAAGAAATTGATTAAATACCAACTAACAGAAGAACCTGAATGAAACAGTAAATAAGAAGACAAGTGGAACTGCAGACTGTTGGGTGTCCTGAGGGCACAAGACACAGGCCATTTTTAATATTTCCCCATAGCAACCTAAGAATTGGCTCTGTTCACCAAAGCTGCATGGGCAAGGACTGCATTGGTGCCTGATGACTAGAAGACAGAATAATAAGGAAGGGGGCAGGCAGACCTGTGGACTGCTGGTGGTTGTCCTGAGGGTGGAACCATTTTGGATTTTTGCAGGCAGATGGTGCAGCAGTCCTGAGAGTAGACTCCGCCTGCTGAGGACAGCATGGACAACCTCACTAGAAACTGACACCTGGAGAGTTGTGATATTCCCCATGTTCCTCTTGTGCCCTCTGACCTCTTGGTGAACAGGGGTTTGGCCATCCCCCATCTCCACCCACCTTCCTGACCTGCAAGGATGCCACCCTGGTCTGTGCCCTGGCAGAGCCTGGGTGCAGGGACCACCTTCACAATTTTGTTTTTGTTTTTTGTTTTAAAAATACTTTTTATCTTCCTCTTTCTCCCCTCCTTTTTTTTTTTGGTTCTCTCATGTCCCTGATTCTTGTTTCCTTTGTTTTCTCTTCTCTTTTCCTAGTTCCCTTTTCTTTTCCCTTGGTTCTTCCCATGCCTTGTTTTTACTTTTGTAGTTTTTCCTATTTTACTCTTGTTCATTTCTCTCTTTCTTCCCTCTCCAGATATTATGGCTTTTCCCCACCCCTTTTGTCACTATCTTTCTTTTATCCTTTTTAATATGTTTTTAAATTTTTTCTTATTTATTGCATTTCTTTTTTTCTTTCCCTTTTTTTGTG
>NW_006921895.1:3126736-3127653 GCF_000298275.1 Orycteropus afer afer
TTAATTGTGATTTGGGTGAGAGTTTACAGAGCAAATTCACTTTCCATACAGCGGTTCACATATACTTTGTCTCATGACATTGACCACAGTTTATCACAATGCAACAGCTCCACTCCCACTTCCTCCCCATAGTTACCTCTTCCCTTTTCCCACCCCTCTATGCACTACTGCCCCCTGAGCTCTCTCCCTGAGCATACAGCCCTTCTTTCTCCCATGATTGTTTTTTCCAAGGAGAGTATCTACTTGAGGTAAATGTTCAATTCATATGCCTATCCTTTGTTTGACTGGAAACGACAGGTGTGGGTTCAACTCCAGGTCTGACGGGCGGCTAGGGGTATAGTCTCAGTGGTTCCACCAGGCTCTATCAGACCTGCAACCTAGTCCCCATATATATATTTTTTTTTCTCCAAATGATTTTGAGTTTTATTCCACATTGTTCTCCCTGTCTATCCAGGATCTCCTGCATAGATCCCCTACCAAGTGGATGACAGTGGTAGCCAGGCAACATCTAGTTCTTCTGGTCTCATAGTCATATAGGCTGCAGATCAGATGGTGTACCAGTCTCTAGGATGAATTGTTTCCATGAATTTTGGTTTCCTTCATTCTTCTTTGCTCTGGACAAGGAGAGACCCATCATTTCATGTAGATGGCAGCTTGCTAGCTTTTAAGATCCCAGTCACTATTCACCAAAGTAGGAGGTGGAACAATGTTTTGTATAGTATGGTATGCCAATTGAGCTTGATGTCCCCTGCGAGTATGGTCCCAAGCCTGCAGGTTCAACTACTCGGTCCCTCTGGGTAGCTGACTGTGACCAAGCCATGACCAAAACCTTGCCCTTGCCCCTTGTCAGCTCTACTATACACCTGGGAATTCTGATCATTCACATAAACTTATAGGACCATTGTCTGCCAACCTAT
>NW_006921895.1:3145790-3147925 GCF_000298275.1 Orycteropus afer afer
AAGGAGAAGATTCAAATAACACAAACAAGAAATGAAAAAGGTGACATTACAATAGGGGCAACAGAAATAAAAAGAATAATATCAGAATACTATGAAGAACTGTACTCCAACAAATTTGAAAATCTAGAAGAACAGACATATTTCTAGCAACACATTACTTATCTAAATTAAAACTGAGATAGAAAACTTGAATGGACCCATAACAAAAGAAGACATTGAACAAGTCATAAGAAAATTACCAACAAAAAAATATCCTGGCCCAGATGGTTTCATTGGAGATTCTACCAGTCATTCACAGAAAAACTGACACCAATCCTGCTCAAACTATTCCAGAACAGAGAAAAGGATGAAATCTTCCTAAAATCTTTTTATGAAGCATGCATAACCCTGATATCAAACTCAGGCAAGAACACCACTAGAAACAAAAACAATATCCTTCATGAATATAGATGCAAATATCTTCAACAAAATATTAGCCAATAGATTCCAACAACATATCAAAATAATAATAATAATAACAATACATCATGACCAAGAGGGATTCATACCAGGCATGGAAGGATGGTTCAACTTTAGAAAAACCATCAATGTGATCTATCACATAACTAAAATAAAGGAAGAGAATCACATGATCATAACAATAGATACAGAAAAGTCATTTGATAAAACCCAACAGCCATTCCCGATAAAAACTCTCAGAAAAATAGGAATAGAAAGGACATTCCTCAACTTAATAAAGGGCATACATGCAAAATGAACAGCCAATATTATTCTAAATGGAGAAAGACTGAAACCATTCCCCTTGCAAACAGAAACAAGATGAGGATGACCGCTATCTCCACTTCTATTCAATATTATACTGGAATTCCTAGCCAGGGCAATAGGGCAAGAAAGATAAATCAAAGCCTCCAAATTGGTAAGGAGGAAGTAAAACTATCTTGATTTGTGGATGAGATGATCCTATACATAGAAAACCCAAGAGACTCAGCAAGAAAACTTCTGGAACTTATTTAAAGATTTAGTATAGTGGGGTATACAGGATCAACATCCAAAAATCAGTTGAATTACTCTACACCAGCAAAGAAGTCCCTGAAGATGAAATACAAAAATCGATACCATTTACAATAGCTCCTAAAAAGATAAGATACTTGGGAATAAATCTTACCAGGAACACAAAACACTTATATGAAGAGAACTACACAACACTACTTCAAGAAACTATAAGAGATCTACATAAATGGAAGAACATACTACTCTCTTGGATAGGAAGATTGAACATTGTGAAAATGTCAATATTATCCAAAGCAATCTATGCATTCAACACAAATTCAATCCAGATTTCATCAACATTCTTTAAAGACACATAAAAAACAATCACTAATTTTATATGGAAAGGAAAGAGACCTCAAATAAGCAAAGCACTGATGAAGAAGAACAAAGTAAGAGGTCTCACACTCCCAGATTTCAAAACTTACTACACAGCCACAGTTGTCAAAACAGCCTAGTATTGGTACAATAACAGACACAGAGACCAGTGGAATAGAATTGAGAACTCAGAAATTGATCCATCCACCTATGTTCAGCTGATCTTTGACAAAGGGCCAAAATCCATTAAAAGAGAAAGAGATAGTCTCTTTCACAAATGGTGCTGGCAAAACTGGATATCCATTTGCAGAAAAATGAAACAAGATCCATACCTCACACCATACACAAAAACAAACTCTAGATAGATCAAAGACTTAAATTTGAAACTTAAAACTACAATGTTCATCAAGGAAAAAAGTAGGGGCAAACTTAGGTGGTCTAGTAGCGTAGTGGCTAAGGCACTTGACTGCTAACCAGAAGGCTGGCGGTTCAAACCCACTCCTTGGAAGGAAGGTTGGGCATTCCTACTTCCGTAGTGATACTGCCTCGGAAACCCAAGGAGGGGTCGCTATGAGTCGGGCCAACTTGATGGCAAACAACAACAACAACAACAACAATCTATGGCATAAATAGACTGTCAAGCATTACTCAAGAGGCACAAATAGCAGAAGATAAACTAGATGATTCGGACCTTCTAAAAATTAAGTTCTTATGTCCATGAAAAGACTTCTCCAAAAGATTATAAAGAAAACATACATATTGGGAAAAAA
>NW_006921895.1:3148025-3151338 GCF_000298275.1 Orycteropus afer afer
TTAAAAGTGGGCAGAAGACATGGCCAGACTCTTCCCTATAGAAAATATTTAAGCACCCAACAAAACACATGAAGAAATGCTCAAGATCATTAGCCATTAGGGAAAAGAAAAACAAAAACAAAAAACCTCACTGCCATAGAGTCAGTTCCAACTCATAGTGACCCTTCTTGGGATTCTGAGGCAGTATCTTTACTGAAGTAGATTGTCCAGTATTCCTTCCAAGGAATGGCTGGTGGGTTCATTTGCCATTAAAAACTAAACTAAAGAGATGCAAATCAAAACAACCATGAGATTACCATCTCACCCCAGCATTAATAGCAAAGCTCAACAAGACAGGTATAACAAATGCTGGTCAGGATGTGGTGAGATTGAGATTTGCATACACTGTTGGTGGGACTGTAAAATGATGCAACCACTGTGGAAATCAGTATGGTGATTCCCTAAAACGTTGGAAATAGAAAGACCATTTGATCCAGCAATCACAGTACTAGGAAAAAGTCCAAAAAACAAACTCACTGCTGTCAAGTCGGATTCAACTCTTAGTGATCCCTCCTTGGGTTTCCAAGGAGGTATTTCTGTGGAAATAGATTTCCCAATATTCCTTCTGAGGAGTGGTTGGTGGGTTTGAACCGCCAGCCTTCTGGATAGTAGTCAAATGTTTTAGGCACTATGCCATCAGAGCTCCTATTTTATATCCTAAAGAATTGAAAGGGAGGATATGAATAGATATATGCACACCCATGGTCATTGCAGCACTATTCACAATAGCAAAGAAGTAGAAATAACTTAAGTACTGATTAATGGAGGAATGAATAACCAACTGTGGTACCTACACACAATGGAATACTATGCAACCCTATAGAATAATGTAGAATCTGTAAAACACTGCATAAAGTGGATGAACTTGGAGGGCATTATCTTGAGTGAAATAAGTCAATCACAGATGAACAAGTATTGCATTAGTCCAGTATTATAAAAAGTTAAGGAAAAGTTAATATATGGAAGGAAACTTTGTACATTACCAGGGGTAGAAGGGGAGGGGATGCTAAATTCCTTGAAAGGTTGTAGAAAACAAAAAGAAACCAAAGATTATTAGTAGTTACCAGGTAGGAGTGAGGGGGAAAGGGGAAGGTTTTATTTGCAGGGCACTGAAATTATACTAATGGTGGTGGAATATTTTTGAAAAGGATAGCAAAAACAGTGACACAGCATGAAAAATGATATCAATGTTACTGAGCTGAAAAAGGGATTGTTGTTATGGTGGTGAATATTTTGTTCTGTATGTTTTCACCACAATAAAAGTGAGAAAAAAAAAAAAAAAAGAAGAAAAGAAAAAGAAAAAGAATTAACGATTTTTGGCAATCAACTAAAATTGACTGAAGAAAAACACAACTGATAGATCTCCTGGAGTTTGATGAAATCTCTATCAGAACAGTAGGTACACACAAATTAAAGGAACACAGACTTCAGTATCACTAAATGACTAGGAAAACTATAGTCTTTAACAATCAAAAAGGAGCAAACCCTGGGAAGTAGATTTTGAGTCATCACGTTATAATATTCATATGTCCATTTTTCCTCAAAAAATCACAATACATGCAAAAGAAAAAAAAAAAGGAAAAACAAGAAAAGATGGCCCATTCAAAGCAACAAAATAAAATAACAGATAAGGTCCTTGAAGAAGCTCAGGCATTAGACATACAGAAAATTGTTTTAAAACAAGTAAACATGGTACTAATAGAATGTCTTAAATAACAATAATAATAAAGGTGGGTGGCTTAAACCCACCAACCACTCTGTTACAGGAAGATGGATAAATCTTCTTCTGTAAAGATTTACTGCCTCAGAAACCCAATGGGGGTCTCTACGAGACAGAATAGAATCGATGGCAGTAAGCTTGGTTTTTGGTTTCATAGAAAACCATTGGCAAAGAACTAAAGGAAAGCAGACAACTCACATATAAACAAAATAAAAGTATGTATGGGGTGATGAAAGCATTTTGGAAATGAATAAATAATAGATAATTGTAATTGCAATAGTAATTGATTGTAAATGTAATTCATGCCAAAATGTACACTTGGAAATAATTAAAATCAAAATTGTATGTTGTGTGTATTTTACCACAAAACAAATTGAAAATAGAGGTTATTTCTTTCATCTCAAAAGAATCAATATTATCCAGGCAGAAAAGACACTGATGATACCACAAAGAAAGTGTAAATTTTCATATGACAAAAATTGTAAGCATATTAGAAGGAAAACAATAATGGGAGAAATATTTCCAAAATTATACCAAAACTCAAAAACCAAGCGCACTGCTGTCAAGTCAGATACGACTCATAGAGACCCCTCGTTGGGTTTCCAAGGCAATATCACTACAAAAGTAGATTGCCCGACTTTCCTTTTGAGGAGTGGCTGGTGGGTTTGAACTGCCAGCCTTCCGGTTAATGGTATATCATTAATATGTAAAATAATAAATAATACATTAGATACACATTAAAACAGTTATGGAAAATAGGATAAAATAACATGAATTACAAATTTTAATAGACACACAATAGAAAAAAAACATGAAATTGAAGAAAAACATGAGAAATTATTATATGAACTTAGAAGAGATTAAAAATCATATAATACATTCAATTAAACATCACTACAAAGTTAAAAAAATGGCTAAAATAAAAAATAGTGACAATACCAAATACAGGCCAGGATGCAGAGAAGCTGGATCACTCATATATTCCTAGTAAGCATGTAAAATGATACAACCTCTTTGGAAAATTGTTCATGAAGTTTCTCATAAAAATGAATATACAACTACTGTATGCCCCACAGATTGCACTTTTGGGGATTTATCCTAGAAAAAAATTTTAAATATATGTTCATACAAGTACCTACACATGAATTTTGCTGCTAGTTTTATGCACAATAGATGAAACTTGGAAATAACCCAGATATCCTTCAATGAGTGAGTGAAATAAAAAATTGTGCTACTTACCAGAATATTACTCAGCAATTAAAAGGAAAAAACTATTGATACATGCAACAACCTGAATGAATTTTAAGGATAATGTTAGCAGAAAAAAAAAAGATGTATTCTTTAATCTATATAACCTTCTTGAAATGTAAAAATTACAGAAATGGAGAAGATATTAGTGGTTGAGATGGATAAAGGAGGGAGTGGTGACAGGAGGAAAGTGGGTATGGTAATAAAAGGGCAACATGAGGGTAATTGTAATGAAAATGTTTTCTGTCTTGCCTGTGTTGATGTCAATACCTCCATTGTGATATTGTGCTATAGTTTTTTTTTTTT
>NW_006921895.1:3153113-3154242 GCF_000298275.1 Orycteropus afer afer
ACTACTATTCACATAAACCGGATAAAGGGTAATAGAATTTCTCTGTACTGTTTCTTTCAATTGTGTGTATTTATTTCAAGGTTGGAAGTTTATATAAAAATATGATTTTTAGGTTGGAAAAGATGTAATGAAGTCTACTTCTTACACATTAGACATGGGCTCCTTTTAAGTTATAAACAAATTTTTGGAAATATTTTGGTATCATAATAACCTTAATTTTTTCCTATATCTGCCTTAAAATTACACTTGTAAGAATTTATCTTATGGGAATAATTGAACACTTTTGTACAGATTTCTGTGAAAACATGTTCAGTATTGTATTATGTACCAGAGCAAAAAGTTCCAAATGGACAAAATGTCTAACAGAGACTATTTATAGTGTTGATAACACTTACATACCTGAACTCTACTATAGAAATTCACAAATTTTTTAAGAGAGCTAGGCTCAGTGAAATGGTGGGCTGTGAGGCTACAATTCATCAGTTCCAGTCTTGGTACCCTATTCATGTGCTGCATGAACCCAGACAGGACTTTTCTGTGCTATAATGCCCTGCTTTGCAAAATAAAGATAATGAGGTTTTTTTGAGGCTCCTATGATTTCAGAATCTAAAGCACTTTGATGATTGTCTGGACTTTAGTAAGTATCAACTTATATTTTTCACATCTTTTGGTCATTTACAAAATCTTTTTTATAATAAGCCTGTATTATTTTTATAATTTAAAAATAATGAGAAGAAAACAGGGCTATTGTAGAACAAAGACAGGACATAAAAGGTTAATACTGGTTTCATAATGATGACGGTAAACCTGGGAGGATCTTATTTTCTCTGCACTATTTCCCAAACGGTCTGCTATGTGTTTTGAGTACACTTACAACAACAAAACAAAACCTCACTTTTTAAATAAAAGAGAGTATGATGTTCTGTGTAAGTCTGTATACCTTTTCACTTTATCTCTGTGGCCTAGCTGTAGTCTATTTTCTCTACCATGTCTGAACTATTTTTCCTAGATTCACTGGCCTGTGTTAATTTTTAAATGTTCATCTTCTCAACCATACTTAATTCTCCTCCTTCTCATGCCTTCCTCTTGCCCACAGTTTTCTTCCATGCTGCCTAACTTGTAATCCTCT
>NW_006921895.1:3155162-3157791 GCF_000298275.1 Orycteropus afer afer
CCAAAGTAGGAGATGAAACAGTTTTGTGTAGTATGCTATGCCAGTTGAGCTTGATGTCCCCTGCTACTATGGCCCTGAGCAAATAGATCAACTTCTTGTTCCCTCTGGGTAACTGACTGTGACCAAGAAGTGACTACAACCTTGTCCCTTGTCAGCTCTATTATACACTTGGGAATTCTTACACAACATACAAATACACTTGTAAAAACATTGTCTGACAACCCTATACATGATCTTAGTGCCCCCTGCATGACATACCTCATAGTTCAGCCTGTCCCCCATCTATCCACCTGTAAACCCATGTTTGCCTTCACTGACAACGCAGTACTGTATGTACAAAACGGTTCATCTTTGTTTTCTCTACCTCCCATGTACCTCTAAGTCTTCCTCTTCCTTAGTGCCACCATGTTGATCATTCACATTTGGTACATCGCCCTTCTCTTTAACCAAATCAATTCAGAAGTCGATCACCAGGCCTTTTTTCCAACTAACATATAGATTGCTACTTTATGATGCTGTCTTTCAACAAAATACTGCACATGCAAAGAGGGTTATTATTGGTTGAAAGACAGGTCTGTGCTATCTTAACCTTAAGAACAGATGTGTTTCATATGAATGATCATGAGATCAGTTACTTGAAGGAATATCTCATAAGTGGCAGAAAGTGGCCATTCTCTTTTCAGAACTATTATATGGTAGAGAGTAACACTGGTAAAAGCATCCTAAAATCCATATTGTGAGGCTTGGAAAATTCTATTTAGAGTAACTGGGAAATCCAGGTTTTTGAAGTATTGACTAAAGTATTAATTAAATCTTGGGGTTGGAGGGTAGGCTTGCCAAGAGAAAGGGAATGAAATGAAAAATGAATTCCTTACCATTTATACAGCGATGAGATATCTTATTTGTATGTAACCTTACACAGTCTCAAAACAAATACAAATAAGATTTTATTCAAATAAATGATTAAATTTTTATTGTTTCATCTATCATTTCAACTTTTCTTACTATATTGTTGTTGTGAACTGTTGAGTTTACTTGAACTCATAAAGACACTATAGGACAGAATAGAATGGCCTCAGTGTTTTCTAGGCTGAAATCCTATAAAGGAGTATATTTCTGGGTGTTTTTGCCTATGGAGCTGATGTTGGGTTCGAATCCACAATCTTTCAGATAACAGACCAGCACCTAACTATTGCATCCAGGGCTTCTTTCCTTATGATACAATCAATTAAATCAATGAAACTGTTTGAATGGAAATTAAAGAGCTGCACTGAGGTTATAACTTCCTGTTACAGTTTAATATCTGCACTACTTTCTGATTTGATTCATTTCTCTATGTTGTTTTGAGCCACAAAATCACAAGAATGTTTATTCAGTAAACTGAGCAACTGTAAATTATCATAAAGTTATCTATTTATTTATTTAAATTGTTTATAAAGAGTTTGTCTTGCTTTCTCCAGATATTCTTCAATTAGTGACTGGGGTCTTAAAACTTTTGAGTGGACATCTAAGATATAGCTAATGGTCTCCTCTCATCAGAAACAAAGAAGGATGAGAAAACTAAGAGCATTTGGAAACAATTAGCCCTAGGACATGATGGACCTTGAGAACAGAAGAACTAGATGGTGCCTAGCTACCAAAGCCAACCACATGGGAAGGGATCAAAACTGGAGATCCTGGATAGAGTGGGGGGAAAAGAATGGAACAAAATCCAAAAAACAATAATGACCCAAATTACTGTTTGGATGGAGCCTGGTGGGACCCCCAAGACCATGACCCTGGGATACACTTTGGGCCTGGGATAAAACTCCCTCCCAAGGGTTGGCTTTCAGCCCAATAGTAAATAAGACTTACATGCAGAACATTCAACCTAGGATGATGTACCCCCCTACTCTTCAGAGATACATCCCTTGGAGCTATCGGCCATGGGGCACCGGAGAGGCAACAGTCACACAGAGGAAAAGCTGGACAGACAGGAGTGCATATCTAAGAAGGGCACAGGGAGGGAGTTAATAGGAAGAGAAGGAGGAGAGTGGGTTAGGGTTGGGAATGGTAATTGAGGAGTGAAACCAAATGTACAGGAAATGTTGAATGTAAAACAAATTCTGCTCTGTAAATTTGCACCTAAAGCACAATGAATAAATAAGTAAACTTGAAAACTTGACAAAGAATGAGGGTGTTAAGTTCCTATAATACTCAGTAACCACTTACATCATGCTCTAGGTAGCTCTATTTTAATTTTTAAACTTTTTTAAAATTAGACGAGTGAAGATTATAACTTAACAAAGACCTTTCTACCTACTACTAACAATGAAAAAATATCAGTATATTGTCCCCCTTGCTTCAGATTCATTTTTATATTTGCAAACATGATACTAAAGATCTTTGAAGAGCTTTGTTCAGTTACAATCTCAAAGGCAATCATGGTCTTGAGATTTCTTTAAATGTTTCTATATCACTGTGTTATATTTTTAATAAATACATATTCATAAATACATATACATATATATTGTTGTTGTTGTTATGTGCCGTCGAGTCAAACCTGACTCATAGCGACCCCTCCTTGGGTTTCTGAGGCAGTATCACTACAGAAGTAGGATTGCCCAACCTTCCTTCCGAGAAGTGGCTG
>NW_006921895.1:3158866-3169855 GCF_000298275.1 Orycteropus afer afer
GATCTAACTAAAATATAAAATTTGACAACTTCAAACTTTTCTGAATTTACAGTGCTGTTGCTTATTGGTCCAGTTGTGAGGATTTTTGTTTTCTTTATGTAATCCCTACTGCAGACTATAATCTTTGATTTTCCTCAGTAAGTGCTTCAAGTCACTTTCACTTTCAGCAAGTAAGGTTGTGCCATCTGCATATCACAGGTTCCTAATGAGTCTTCCTCCAATCCTGATGCTATGTTCTTCTTCATATAGTCTAGTTTCTCAGATTATTTGTTCAGCATAGAGATTGAATAAGTATGGTAGAAGGATGCAACTCTGATGCACACCCTTCCTGATTTTAAACCATGCAGTATTCCCTTGTTCTATTCGGACGACTGCCTCTTGGTCTACGTACAGGTTACTCATGGGCACAATTAACCATTTTGGAATTGTTGTCTTCTTAATGTTATCCATATTTGTTATGATCTGAACTGTAGAATGCCTTTGCATAGTCAATAAAACACAAGTAAACATCTTTCTGGTATTCTTTGCTTTCACCTAATATCCATCTGATATCAGCAATGATATCCCTTGTTTCCTGCTCTCTTCTGAATCCAGCTTGCATTTGTGGAAGTTCTCTGTCAATATATTGCTACAACCATTTTTGAATTATCTTCAGCAAATTTTACTTGGGGGTGATATTAATGATATTGTTCGATAATTTCCACATTCTGTGGGATCACCTTTCTCTCCTCTTCTGAATCCAGCTTGTATTTCTTGAAGTCCCCTGCCAATGTACTGCTGTAAACATTTTTGAATTATCTTCAGCAAAATTTTATTTGCATGTGATATTAATAATATTGTTAGGTAATTTCCACATTCTGTTAGATCATCTTTCTTTGGAATGGGCATAAATATGGATCTCTTCCAAACAGTTGGCCAGGTAACTATCTTCCAAATTTCTTGGCATAAATTAGTAAGTACCTTGAGTGCTACACCTGTTTGTTGAAACATCTCAATGGTATTCCATCAATTCCTGGACCTTGTTTTCTGCCAATTCCTTCAGTGAAATTTAGATTTCCTCTTCCTTCAATAACATTGGTTCTTGATCATATGCTACCTCCTGAAATGGTTGACAAATTCTTTTTGGTAAAATGATTCTGTGTATCCCTTCCACCTTCTTCTGATACTTCCTGCATCATTCAATATTTTGCCCATAGATTCCATCAATATTGCAATTTGAGGCTTAAATTTTTTCTTCAGTTCTTTCAGCTTGAGAAATGTGGGGCATGTTCTTTCCATGCTCCAAAGACCTCTAATTCCAGGACTTTGCACATTTCAGTAAAATACTTTATTTCTCTTCTTGAGCTGCCTGTTGAAATCTTCTGTTCAGCTCTTTTATATCATCATTTCTTCCTTTTGCTTTAGCTACTCTCCATTCAAGAGCAAGTTTCAGAATCTCTTCTGACATCCATTTTTGTCTATTTTTCTTTTCTTGTCTTTTTAATAACCTTTTGCTTTTTAATAACCTTTTGATGTCCTTGATGTCATCCCACAACTCATCTGGTCTTCTGTCATTATTGTTCAATACACCAAATCTATTCTTCAGATGATCTCTAAATTGAGGTGGAATATACTCAAAGTCATATTTTGGCTTTTGAAGTTTGGTCAATCTACTTCCTTAGAGATACTGCCTTGTAAACCCAAGGAGGGGTCACTATGAGTCAGGACTGACTCAAAGGCAGTGGGTTTTTTTGACTTGTTTTAATTTTTTTCAGCTTCAACTTGCAGTTGCATATGAGCAATTGATGGTCTTTTCCAAAGTCATCTTCTGGCCTTTCTTTTACTGATGATATTGAGCTTCTCTAGAGTTCCCGTTTCTTTTTTTTTTTTTTGCTGTTGTTGTCATCTCTTCCCACAGATGTAGTGGATCTCATTTCAAAGTATTCAATCTGGTGAAGTCCATGTATATAGTCATCATTTATCTTGTTAAAAGGTTATTTCCAATGAATAAGTTGTTGGTTAGTAGACAAGTGTATTAGTAATTTGTACTACACAGGAACTCTATGTAATACATAATATGTATAATATCTAATATATTAAAGATAACATAATATGTATATACATGTATAGTTTTCAGACTTTAGCATTCATCAGAATCCCTATAGGATGTGTTAAAACACTGACTGCTGGGCCCTGTAAGAAGACATTCTGATTTGGTAAGTTTGAGGTTGGGCTAATTAATTTGCATTTTTAACAAGTGCTCAGAAGATGCTGACACTTCTGTTTCAAGCACCACACTTGAGAAATACTGATATATTTTATTGTTTATTGGGTTTTATTTTATTGTCTATACATAATTTAGTAGTTTAAAAAGTACTCTCTGTATAATTTATCACTTGCTTTAAATATGAAAATAAGTACTTTCACTATCTATTAAAAAAATCTAAAAATTTAATTCCCATTAACTACTCTAGAACATCCAATTATATATCCATTTCTCTATTGTTGGTTTTTCATTGTTTACCAAATTTTGCTATCATAAACAAGGTTTCAATACATACATAGGTATATGCTACTTAGTGTATACCTTCCATGAAGCAGAATTATTAAATATCAGGGATGTGCACTTTCAATTTTTTAGATATTGTCAGACAGGTCTTCATTGTGCTAGCTCCAGTTTGAATACCCACCAATAGTATATAAAGATTCTTAATTTCCTAATCCTCACCAACACTCAATTAAGTCAGACTTTTCTTTTTTGCCTAGTTGATGAATGTCATTGGCAATTGACTATTGTTTTAAGTTATATATCCTGGATTTTCAATGAGGTGGAGCATCTTTTCATGCTTATTTGATATTTGAATTTGTTTCCTGTAAATTACATGTTCAAATACTTGGATATTTTTACTTAACAAAACAAATGTATTTATAATAAAATCCATTTTTTTTAATTTTAAATTAATTCTTTCAGTATTTTCTTCGCTATTTTTTAGAGATATAAGGGCTATGAGGTCCCCCATACAATATCTCAAGACAGGACTTTGGTAGCACATTGGTTAAGCACTCAGCTGCTAACAAAAAGCTTGGCAGTTTGAACCCACCAGCTGCTCCATGGGAGAAAGGTATGGCTGTCTTCTTCCATAAATATCTACAGTCTTGGAAACCATCTGGGGCAGTTTTACTTGTTCATATACAAGTATCCTGTAGGGTTGCTACAGGTCAGAATCAATTCAATGGCAACAGGTTTGGTTTTTATAATATGCCAATAAGAAATAATACTTTTTATAAAATTGCCAAGATTTGATCATGTATTCCAAAAAAGAAGACATTTGAATGTTTAAAAAGCACATGAAAAGATGTTCAACATCATTAGTTACTAGTAAAATTAAAAAGTAATACCACAATGAGATATCATTAATAATTTATAGGAATGGCTATGATTAAACAGATAGTCAATATCAAATTTTGAAATGAATTAAGAGCAACTGAAGTCTTCATATATTGCTACTCAAACCATAAACTGGCCTAACTACTTGAGAAAATTTTTTGATAGTTTTTAATAAAGTTAGACATATACCTACTCCATGATCCAGCAATTCCACTATAGGTCTATGCCCCCAAATGAGGAAATGTATCTACCTACCCCAAAATCCAAACTGGAACCAACCCAGATGTCCAACAGTTGGAGATGGATGATCAAAAATAAAAAAGAGTGAATCACTGATATATGTGACTCCATGAATTAATCCCAAACATATTTTGAGTAAAAAGAAAGCCAGATACATAAGAATCTATACTGCATGATTCATTTGATAAAATGTTCAAGAATAGTCAGGGTAATAGCTACAGGATGTGGGGGATATTGACTGAGAAGAGGTCTGAGGGAACTTTTAGGGCTGCTGCAAATATTCTGTATTTGGATCTAGTTGGTGTTTACCTGGATGTATGCACTGGTAAAATTCTCTGGAATTCTACACTTAAGATTTGTGCATTTTACTATATGTAAATTATTGTTGTTGTTGTTACGTGCCGTCGAGTCGGACCCGACTCATAGTGACCCCTCCTTGGGTTTCCAAGGCAGTATCACTACGGAAGTAGATTGTCCCATCTTCCTTCTGAGGAGTGGCTGGTGAGTTTGAACCACCAGTCTTCTGATTAGCAATCAAGTGCCTTAGGCACTACTTTGATAAAACATATTTGAAAAAATATTAAAATTTCTAAAGCTTTCATTTTGGAAGGATGTGAGCTTTTGGGGAAAAGATTCTATGGAAAAAATATTGACCAATGAAGGAATCATCAAAAGAAGGTGGAAGGAATACACAGTCACTGTACCAAAAAGAATTGGTCAGTGTTCATCTATTTCAGGAGGTGGCATATGATCAAGAACCAATGGTATTGCAGGAAGAAATCAAAGCTACACTGAAGGAATTGGCATAAAACAAGGATCCAGTAATTGATGGAATACCCACTGAGATGTTTCAACAAACAGATGCCATATTGTAGGAACTTACTCGTTTATGCCAAGAAATTTAGAAGACAGTTACCTAGCCAACTTACTGGAATAGATCCATATTTGTATCCATTCCACAGAAAGATGATCCCACAGAATGTGGAAATCCTCAAACATTATGAGTAATAACACATATAAATAACATCTTGCTGCAGATAACTCAGAAACTGTTGCTGTGGTGTATTGACCAGGAACTTCCAAAAATGCAAGCTGAATTTAGAAGAGGATGTGGAATGAGGGGATATCATTGCTGATGTCAGATGGATCTTGACTGAAAACAAAGAATACCAGAAAGATGTTTACTTGTGCTCTATTGACTATGCAGAAGCATTTGACTGTGTGGATCATAACAAACTATGGAGAACATTGAGAAGACTGGGAATTCCAGAACACTTAATTGTGCTCATGAGGAACCTGTACATATACCAGGAGTCTGCCATTCAAACTAAACAAGGGCATACTGCATAGTTTAAAATCAGGAAGGGAGTTCATCAGAGTTGTGTACTTCCACCATACCTACTCAATTTGTATGCTGAGCAAATAATCCAAGAAGCTGTGCTATATGAAGAAGAACACAGCATCAGGATTGAAGGAAAACTCATTAACAACCTGTGATATGCAGATGACACAACCTTGCTTTCTGATAGTGAAGAAGACTTCAAGCATTTACTGATGAAGATTAAAGACTATATACAGTCTGCAGTATGGATTACACCTTGACATAAAGAAAACGAAAATGCTCACAACTGGAGCAACATGATAAGAAGAAAAAAGAAAGAAGCCGTCAAAGATTTCATATTACTTGGTTCCACAATCAACACTAATGGAAGCAGCAGTCAAGAAATCAAGCAATATATTGCACTGGGCAAATCTGATGCAAAAGTGCTGGACAGAAAAGATGTCTCTTTGAAGACTAAGGTGTGCTTAACCCAAGCTATGATGTTTTCAATTGCCTCAAATGCATATGAAAGCTGAACAATGAATAAGAATAAAGAAGAGTTGATGTTTTTGAATTGTTTTGGTGAAGAATACTAAAAGTATCTTGGACTGCCAGAAGAACAAACAAATCTGTTCTAGAAGAAGTGCAACCGGAGTGCTGTTTGGAAGTGAGAATAGCCAGACTTCATCTCGCCTACTTTGGTCATAATGTCAGAAGGGACCATTCCCTGGAGAAGGATATCATGCTTGGTAAAGTGGAGGGTCAGAGAAAAAGGGGAAGGCCTTCAATTAGATGCACTGATACAGTGGCTGCAAAGATGGGCTAAGGATTAGCAAAGATTCTGAGGCTGGCACAGGACCAGGCAGTGTTTCATTCTGTTGTACATAGGGTCACTATGAGTGGTAACCTAGCAGCAACAACAAACAACAAAAAGTAAGAAAAAATAAACTATATATACACATACACAGACATGCATATATATATGCCATGAAAGTTGAAAGGTATTAAGTGAATAAATTATATTATATTATTTTTTTGGTAATTTTTTTTAACTATTTTTACAAATTGACCTGGAGGAGAAATTTCTGTTTTACTACCATGAGCATCTGGAAATAAAAGAAAGATACTCCCTCTCTGCATCCTAATCACCTAAAACCTTTTCTTGCCAAACACACACATATACATAAATAGTATGGGAGACTTAGAACTCTGGAAATAGCTGGAAAGACTTTGTGTCCTATTGTTTAAATTTCTCTAATTCCTGGGTAGGAGCTCAGGTAGCGTAGTGCCTAAGGCATTTGATGACTAACCAGAAGGTTGGAGGTTCAAACCCATCAACCACTCCTTGGAAGGAAGGTTGGGCAATCTACCTCCGTAGAGGTACCGCTTCAGAAACCGAAGGAGAGGTCGCTCTGGGTCGGGTCTGACTCCAAGGCACATAACAACAACAATTCCTGGGTAGAACTAACAGTTTCTGTGTTCAGAATTTGGCTCTTAGGCATTCTAGAGCCATTTGTCTTATGGAGATAGAGACTTTAGGGAAGAGAGACTGCAGGGCTAAAGAAGGGGATGGGTATGGAGGAATTAGTAGAAAAGTGGGGACTTACTTCCACTTCCACTGAATGCTCTGGGAAGTGGCACCATTTAGAGCACCCTTACAATCAAATTTTGATTTCAATTATTCTATATTTGATCAGTGATCCATTTCTAACTTATAAAAAGACAGAAAAAAAGTATATTAAATATAATAGAAAAAAATCCATGTTAAATTTATAATAATAAATGGAAAATTTTGCATAATGTCTTTCTGATGGAGCGGGTTACACATTCTCTTGCACAGCCAAATGGGATTTCACAACAGGAAGTTATCCTAAGCCAATGTGCCTAAGTCTTACCTATATTTAATAAAGTATGGTGTCCTTGATCTATAGGAGCTTGGGTGGCATAGATCTTAAGGCATTTGACTGCTAACCAGAAGGCTGGCAATTCAAACCCACCAGTCACTCCTTGGAAGGAAGACTGAGTAATCTACTTCCATAGAGACACTGCCTCAGAAACCCAAGGAGGGGTCGCTATGAGTTGAAATCGACTTGACGGCAGTGAGTTTGGTTTGGTTTGGTGTCCTTGATCTGCAGATTTGAACTCTTTTGGATAATTTTATGTAAAAATTATTCACAGGCCTGAAGTAACAAGAGGTCAGTGATAAACAGTAAACTCTCATATCAATGACACTTTTACACAAAGTCCAAATACAGGGGGAGACCTTGCAAACTCATGACATACTTAAATTAAACTGAGACAGCAGGGGGGCTTTTGCTTAGGGAGTTGCACAAAAATGAGTAACCCTAAAAGCATAAATTAAAATATTGGTAATTTTCAGTGTATTTTAAACTGTGTGGTTTTCTTTAACTATTAAAACAGAGTTAAAAATAATTAAAAAGTAGATTTGAAAGTAAAAAGTTGGGAAAGTCTGGAAGTATTTAGACCAAAGCCTAAGATTCCAGGAGGTGTTCAGTTGAAGATCACTGATCTAGGATATCCTTCCAATTCTCTTGACATCCTAGGTGGTGAAAACAGTTAATATGTTTGGCTGATAACTGAAAGGTTAGACATTTATACCACCAGAAGTACCCCAGAAGAAATGT
This sequence comes from Orycteropus afer afer, assembly GCF_000298275.1. Classification (NCBI taxonomy): domain Eukaryota; kingdom Metazoa; phylum Chordata; class Mammalia; order Tubulidentata; family Orycteropodidae; genus Orycteropus; species Orycteropus afer. The sequence goes on from NW_006921895.1 coordinate 3,166,440, forward strand.
CTGGTGATCTAATTCTGAAAAATCTACTACTGAAAAGCCTTATGGATAGCCAGAGCAATAAGTCACGAAAGAAAAATAAAAGGTATTCCCATCAGAAAGTAAGAAATAAGACTATCTCTATCAGCAGATGGCATGATCCTATACAAAGACAACCCTAAAGATTCTACAAGAAAACTGCTCTAATAGAAGAATTCAGCAATTCTTGTTTTAAGACACTAGATCAGCACACAAAAATCAATTGGGTTTTACAGTAACAAGAAGTAATTTGGAAAGAAATCAAGAAAACAATACCATTTATAATAGCTCCAAAAAAACAAAAATAAAAATTCATTGTCATTGAATTAATTCCAAATCATAGTGACACTACAAGAGTAGAACTGCCCCATAGGCTTTCCAAGACGGTAATCTTTACAAAAGCTGACTTACACATCTTTCTCCTGTGAAGTTGCCAGTAGGCTTAAACTGCCAATTTTTCAATTAGCAGCCAAGTACTTTAACCACTGCACCACTAGGGATCCATAATAGCTCAAAAAACAATCAAATATTTAAGAATTAATCTGACCAGGGACATGAAAGATTTTTATTCATTTATAAGGTAAAAATTATAAAACACACGTATAAGAGACTAAAAGAGACGTACATAAATGGAAGGACCTTCCATGATCATGCCTTGGAAGACTTAATATAGTGAAAATGTCAGTACTACTTAAAGTGATCTAAAGATACAATATAATCCCAATACAAACACCACAATATTCTTTACTGAAATGGAAAAACTAATGGCCAAATTTATATAGAAACGAGAGGGTCAACATACCCAAAGCAATATTGAAGAAGAACAAAACAGGAGACCTCACACTCCCCTATATCAAAATGCATTATACAGCCACTGCAATCAAAATATCCTGGTATCAGTTCAGTGATAGACACATATACCACCAGAATAGAATTATGAACCCAGAAATAAATTTATCAATTTATGGGCAAGTGATTTGCAACAAGGGATCAAAACCCATTCAGTGGGGAAGAAACATAATAAATGATGCTGCAAAACTAGATATCCACTTGCAGAAAATTTAAACAGAACCCATACATCACATCATACACAAAAACTAATTCAAAATGGATCAAAGACCTAAATGTTAAACCTAAAACTATAAAGTCCTGGGAGAAAATTATGATATTTAATAATAATAATAATAAAAGATTAACAAACGTAACTACAAATACACGAATGTTGTTGTGGTTAGGTGTCACTGAGTCCACTCCAACTCATAGTGACTGTGGTAGTTAAGGTTATGTGTCAGCTTGGCTGGACCTGGTTTTCAGCAGCTGGACAGCTGGATGTAGTGATTTCCCATGATGAGACTGGTAATCATCTCCATGGTGGAATCTACTTTGAGCAGCTGAGTAGTTGCTGTAGGAATATTGTCTGCTTCTAGTATATAAGAAGCTTTGAGAAAGGTCACTGAGCTTTTTGGTCCACTTGGATCCTGCATTTAGCTGTCTTCATTAAGCAACCTGCCATGTTGCCTGCTGATCTTGGGACTATTTCTGGACCTGAACTAGTCTCCTGCCATATTGCTTGATAATCTTGGGACTGTGCCATTTTATTTGCCGACCTTGGGTTTGTCAGCCTCAGCAGCCAGCAGCTACTTAAATTAAGAGTAGCGTCTAGCTCCAGTGGGCCAGGAGCAAGAGGCAGAGCTGAAGCCCAAGGTGAAGGGGCCTTCACTCAGTGCCTAGGGCTGGTACTATGAACACAGGCTTCTAGAATCCTAAACCAGAGAATAAATCCCTGTTTGTTAAAACCATTGGCATGTGGTATTTCTGTTGAAGTGGCACTAGATGACCACAACAGAATTTGGTACTGAGAGTGGAGTACTGCTCTGACAGATACCTAAAATGTGGGAAAAAGAGTGGAGTGTGTCCTTGGACCCAAAATCTCTGGGCTGAGACTGGCTGAGATGACTGGCAGAGATGCAGGTAAAGATGACTGGCAGAGAGACTGGCAAAAATGTGGTGGCAGCAGAGCCAAGAGACCAGAATGAGATAGAATGACAGGCTTACCAGTCCATGGAGGAGAAAGCTGGATGTCTTCGGGCAGGTTGCTTCCTGGCAGAGTGGGTTGCCTTTGGGCACTAATTGGTAGAGACTGGCATGAGACACAGGCTTGCTGGCCAACAGAAAGAGAAAACTGAGTGCTTTTGGGCAAGAAACTTCCTGGTGGAGTGGGTTCCCTTTGGGGATTAATTAGAAGAAGCTGAGAGATTAAGGAAATGGGAAACAGAGCTGCCTAAGCCTCAAAGAATAGGACTGTGGCTTCTGGGAGTGGAACCACTGTAGCGTCTTAGGTTTCAAAGGGTCAGATTTTCACCAACTTGGTTCTGGAGTGTGAGGCTGTCATTCATGAGGGCCAGAGGGATGGAGGCATAGCTGCTTCCCAAAAGTGAGGGGGCAGCTCTGTCATGCCCAAGGGGCAGAGGAATGGAGCCTGCTAGGCCAAGAGGATGAGGTCACCACTCAGATGGACTAGGAAACTTGGGCCACCCAATGAAGATCTGTTATGGGTGTCAAGTTAGCAAGGAGTGGAATTTTGGTAGTTAAGGTTATGGGCCTGGTTTTGAGTGGTTGGGGAAATGGATGTAGTAATTCCCCATGATGAGGCTGGTAATCATATCCATGGTGGAATTTACTGTGAGCAGCTAGCTGAGTAGCTGCCTTAGGGATGTGGTCTGCTTCCAGCATGTAAGAAGCATCGATAAAAGTCTCTAAGATTTTCGGCATGCTGGGACCTTGTATGTAGCTGAGTCTTTGTTCAGCCACCTGCCATGGTTCTTTCCATTCTTGGGACTATTTCTTGAATTGAACTAGTGGCCTGATGGTGTTGCTTGATAATTTCTGGAAGTTCCCTAACAATATACTGCTGCAAAAGTTTTTGAATTATCTTTAGCAAGATTTTAACTGTGTATGATATTAATTATATTGTTTGATAATTTCCACATCCTGGTAGATCACCTCTTTTTGGAATGTGTACGAATATGGATTTCTTCCTGTCAGTTTGTGTATTGAACTGGGTTCTCTAGAGAAGCAAAACCAGTAAACCTTATATACAGAAAGAGAAATACATTTATCTTAGGAAAATGGCTCACACACTCATAAAAACTGGAAAGTCTCAAGTTCCTGGATCAAATGTGAAACTGGAGGCTTTTCTTGACTCACACAGTTGCAGGGGCTGATGGGCTCAAGGTTGGCAGGCAATGTACCAGCTGTTGACTCTGGTGGATGACGAATCCAAGATCACCAGGCAGAATGGTGGGTTGTTTACTCACGGACAGTTGTAGGCAGCATAACAGGATCCAGATCCATAGAAGATTCTCTCATTTTCCCAGGATGTCCATATATATATATATATT
>NW_006921895.1:3170125-3176511 GCF_000298275.1 Orycteropus afer afer
TTAAGAAGCAGGTCTTATCCCTAGGGAAATTCCCTTTCAATGGATTGACTGTGCAAAACATATACATCCAATCTCATCATGAGCATAACCAATTCACAACTGCTTAAACCACTCAGAATCGTGGTTCAGCCAAGTTGACACACAAACCCAACTATAACAGTCTACCCTTGTCAACTTGGCAGTTGCACACATCTCCTTAACCACATATAAGGACAATTATAAAATCATATTTGCACCTAACATGATACACTAACACATGTTCTAAAACAAAACAAAACAAAAAACATTAACCTGTTTACATATCCTAGTTCATAACTGAAGAAAACAAAAATATCGATGCACAAATCCGATGAAGAAATATAACAATCACAGTCCTCATTTCTATGGTCAATTGGTCATGTGGTCATAGCTGATATTCAAAATTACCTTCTTCCACCACCCATTCCATATTGCCCTTGCCTTCAGCAAGCACCTCAGCTGGTCTTGGTTCTTTGCCTGGTGGGGTGACCCAAACCTTCATTCCTGAAGGATCTGGTCCATTTGTAGTCATATCAGAATTGGGTTGCTGTATTTTCCATTAATTTAATCACAGGGCATGGTAATACTAAAAGACATCCTAAAGAATCTCCTGTATTTCAGACATATTCTTCTTTACGTCCATCAGGTAATGTCAATTCAAATTCTCCTTGGTAATCAAGATCTATCACACCAGACAGTACAATAACTCCCTTCTTTGTCTGTTTATCCTGAGACATGATGAAGCCAAAATGTCCAGGTGGCATTCTTAACCCAGTTCAATGCAATCAATATTGTGTCTCCAAGTGGGAGTGTTTCTTCTCTTGGGACTAAGATTTCCAGACTCACAGAGCATAGGGTAGCAGAGGCAGGAAGCAAAAAGTTTTTGAGTGGGTCACTAGGGGTAATAGTGAGTAATACCACTCTCATTTCCACCCTTTGGTTCCTTGACCTGTGAATCCTGGTTATTGTAGAAAGAGCACCATATACTGGATGTTGATTTAGAGAATATCCCGCCTCCTGGAGAACATTGACTTAACTGTTCAAGGTATTGCCACTGCTCTGGTTACTTAGTGCTGCTCTGACAAGAATATACCACAAATGGGATGGCCTTAACAAACAGAAGTTTATTCTTAACGGTTGGAGGCTTTAAGTCCAAGTTCAAAGTGCCAGGCTCAAGGGACTGGGTGAAAGCCCCTCAACCTTAGGGTTCAGCTCTGCCTCCTGCTCCCAGCCCATTGGAGCTAGAGGCTTTTCTTCACTCAGACAGCTGCTGGCTGCTGAGACTGGCAAACCCAAAGTTGACAAGTAAAAAAGGCACAGTCCTGATGGTACCAAGCTACATGGCAGGCCATTAATTTAAGTCCATTGAAAGTCCCAAGGTCGACAGAGCATGGCAGGCTGGTAAACAACAACAAGGCTACATGATGGGTCCAAGCATGCCATAAGGTAGAGACCATTTACCAAGGCTTCTGCTTATATAGAGGAAGCAGACCACATTACCTAAGGTCAGACAACACCCAGTTCATGATGGTCAGTAGCTACTCAGCTGCTGACAATGTATTCTACCATGGAGTTGATTACCAGTCTCATCATAGGGTATTGCCTACATCCAGTTGCCCAGCCACTCAATCAGGCCCAGAAGAGTTGACACACAAACTGAACTACCACAGCCACCTAGCTGTCATCATAGTTATGATTTTAGTAGGCCATTCCATTGTTCTATCAAGCCAGATGCTTCAAGATGTTGAGGAACAGGGGAACATGGTAAGGCCAGTGAATTCCATGAGCATAGACCCATTGCCGCACTTCATATGCTGTGAAGTGAGTCCCTTGATCCAAAGCAATGCTGAGAGAGATACCATGATGATGGATAGGCATTCTGTAATTCCATGGATGGTAGTTTTGGCAGAAGCATTGAATGAAGGGAAGGCAAACCCATATCCAGATTAAGTATCTATTCCAGGAAGAACAAAATGCTATCCTTTCCATGATGGAAGTGGCCCAATGTAATCAACAATCAGGTTGCCAACTAATCACCTCGAGGAATGGTTCCATATTGTGTACTCAGTGTTGGTCTCTGCTGCTGCCAAATTGGGCACTCAGTAGTGGCAATGGCCAAATCAGCCTTTGTAAGTGGAAGTTTATGTTGCTGAGCCCATCCATAACTTCCATCCCTGCTATCATGGCCACTTTGTTCATGAGTCCATTGGGCAATGATGGGAGTAGCTGGGAAAGAGGATGATTGTTTTCCACAGAATGTGTCATCCTATCCACTTGATTGTTAAAGTCATCCTCTCCTGAGATTACCTTTTGGTGGTCTTTCACATGGGACACACATATCTTCACTCCTTTGGCCCATTCAGAGAGATCTATCCACATACCTCTTCCCCATACATCCTTGTCACCAATTTTCCAATCATGCTCCTTCCAAGTTTCAGACCATCCAGCCAAGCTGTTGACCATAGCCCATGAATCTTCACAGAATTGTACACCTGGCCATTTCTCGCTTCATGCAAAGTGAACATCTATATGCATGGCTAGAAGTTCTGCCCATTGGGAGGATTTCCCTTCACCACTGTCCTTCAAGGAAGTCCCAGCAATGCTGCTGCTCTCCACTTTTGAGTGGTGCCTGCATATCACACAGAACCATCTGTAAACCAGGCATGAGTTTTCTTTTCCTCAGTCAACTGATCATAAGGAACTTCCCATGAAGCCATAGGTACAGACTGGGAGAAGGAAGGTAATGTGACTGGATTGGAGACTATAGGCATTTGGGCTACTTCCTCATGCAACTTACTTGTGCCTTCAAGTTCTGTTTGAGCCTGATCTCTTATATACCACTTCCATTTAATGATGGAATGCTTCTGTGCACATCCAACTTTATGATTCTGTGGGTCAGACAACACTAGTTCATGATGGTCAGCTCAGGCCTCATGATGACTCGTTGACCCATAGTTAGGCATTCAGTCTCTACTAAAGCCCAGTAATAAGCCAAAAGCTGTTTCTCAAAAGGAGAGTAGTTATCTGCAGAGGATGGTAGGGCTTTGCTCCAAAACCTCAAGGTTCTGTATTGTGATTCACCAATAGGGGCCTGCCAAAGACTCCAAACAGCATCTCTATCTGTCACAGACTCTTCAAGCACCATTGGATCAGTCAGATAATACAGCCTTTGTGGCAGATCAGCTTGCACAACAGCCTGAACCTGTTGTAGAGCCTTCTGTTGTTCTGGGCCCCACTCAAAACTAGCAGCTTTCTGAGTCACTTGGTAAATAAGCTGAAGCAACACATCCAAATGAGGGATATATTTCTTCCAAAATCCAAAGAGGCCCACCAGACATTGTGCCTCCTTTTTAGTTGTGGGGGAAGCCAGATGCAATAATTTATTTTCCACTTTAGTAGGAATATCTTGACATGCCCCACACCACTGGACCCCTAGAAATTTCACTGAGGCGGAAGGTGCCTGAATTTTTGTTGGGTTAATTTCCCACCCTCTAGCATGCAGATGTCTTACTAATAAGTCTAGAGTCATCAATACTTCTTCCTTACTAAGTCCAATCAGCATAATGTCATCAATATACTGGACCAGCATGACGTCTTGTAGAAGGGAAAGGTGATCAAGATCCCTATGGACTAAATTATGACAGTGCTGGGGAATTGATATACCCTTGAGAGAGCACTGTGGAAGTATATTGTTGGCCTTGCCAGCTGAAGGCAAATTGCTTCTGGTAGTCCTTTGAAATTGGTATTGAGAAAAAGGCACTGGCCAGATCAATAGCTACATACCAAGTACCAGGAGATGTACTAATTTACTCAAGCAGTGAAACCACATCAGAAACAGCAGCTGCAATTGGAGTCATCACCTGATTAAGTTTGCAATAATTCACTGTCATTCACCAAGAGCCATCTGTTTTTTGCACAGGCCAAATAGGTGAGTTAAGTGGGGATGTGGTAAGAATCACCACCCCCTGCATCCTTCAAGTTCTTGATGGTGAAAGTAATCTCTGCAATCTCTCCAGGCATGCAGTATTGCTTTTGATTTACTATTTTTCTAGGTATAGGCAGTTCTAGTGGCTTCCACTTGGCTTTTCCTGCCATAATAGCCCTTACTCCACATGTCAGAGACCCAATGTGGTAAATCTGCCAATTGTTGAATATGTATTCCAATTATGCATTCTGGAACTGGGAAAATCACTACAAGATGGATTCAGGGATCCACTGGATCCACTGTGAAACACACCTGAGCTAAAACTCCATCAATAACTTGACCTCCATGTGCCCCCACTCTGACTGGTAGGTCATAGTGATGCCTGGAATTAGTGTCAGTTGAGAGCCAGTCACCAAAATCCCTGAAAAGTCTGATTATTTCCTTTTCCTCAATGAACAATCACTCTCATAAAAGGTCTCAGATCCCTTGGGGAAGGCTAGGAGAAAGATTTATATTATAAACTTTTTGGCAATGTAGTGGGATTCTTCCTCAAGGGGACTTGGCCTCCCCTTCATTCAAGGGGTTGTGGGTCTATAAACTAATTCAAGTCTGGGAATTGATTGAGGGTCCATGAATCTGTATTCTGGCAATTCAATCTAGACTGCTATTCATGTAACCTAGAATTCTTCCATTTGTACTGTTGTTGTTATGTGCCTTTGAGTCGGACTTGACTCACAGAGACCCTTCCTTGGGTTTCTGAGGCAGTATCACTACGGAAATAGATTGCCCAACCTTCCTTCTGAGGAGTGTATACAGATCAAGTAAATATTTAGTAGAATTGCCATGTATTTCACTTCTAGAATGCCATGCCTACGTAGCCAATGCCATAACACCACGAATCAGAATATTCTTATTACTGTTTTGACTTTGCTGTCCATTATAACCATACCCACTTTGTCTTTGTTGATTAACTGCTGCCACTTGGCCCATACTACCACAGGGTCCAATCAGCCCCATTGTAGTTAAGTGTCTTAATTCAATTAGTGCATTTCCCACTGTCACATCTGGCTTACATAAAATAACAATCACAGCAGTCTTCAAGGATGCTGGGGCTCCTTTCACAAATTTGTTCCTCACCATAGTGGTAAAAGTTGTGTCCTCTGGGCTCTCCATTTCTGGGTCTAGGGATCTAATCTGATAAATCCATTCTAACATGCCAATTTCCCTAAGCCTCTGGATACCTTCTTCTAAATTATACCAAGGAAGGTCTGGTACTTCAACTTGACTTAAGGTAGGCCACTGCATAATACATGCATCAGTAAGCCAACCAAATGAAGAATTAGATCCTTTCCTTACCTCTTGAGCTGAAACACTGAATGAAGAATCCATACTTAGTGGGCCTAAATCAATAAACTCAGACTAATCCAATGTTACATTCCTTGCACCATTATCCCACACCCTTAGTAACTATTCCCACACATATTCTCCAGCTTTCTGTCCATACATGTTAGCAAAATCAAGCAGATCTTTTTAGGTGTAGCATACCACTTCCTCAGTCACACTTTGTACTTCACTTTTTGGGGTTTGTTTAGACTTAAGTTTAATTGTAAATATAGCAACAAAAATGGGTGTTTGGGGCAGTTCCTGAGAACATTCAGCAATGTCTTCCATGACATCAACCTCAGGCAATGATCCAGGAGCAACAGTTGGGTTAACCCTATCAAATGGAGGTAGAAGGGATAATGATTTTATGGTTATTCCTTCAGACGGGATGGAGGGTGCTGTTGGCAGGAGGGATTCAATAGAATTTGCAGGCCCCATATTCTCATCTTCCTGACTTTCTGCCCATATGTCCCCATCTCAGGTTTCAAGATCCCATTTTTCCCAATCAATGTCCTCACTTTAACTTCAGACACAATTCTGGGTTAGCAATTCAATTGCCATTGTAATTCAGCCACACTTACAATAAGACTCTGGGTTTGGTTTTCAGCAATATCAACTTTGTTACTAGAAGAAATAAAGCTTTCTTTCAAGGCACAACTGGAAACACTGAGGTCTTTTATGCGATGCTTGAGCTGGGACTGAGAAGCCCTGAACTCATCTCACTTTTTCACCAATTTGTCTAGCATCAGTACAACCAATCAACAAGCTTTCTTATACTCCTCCTACTGACAAAATTACAGAAAAGTATAAAAAATATGATCACCCAGAGCTTCACTTCTCAAAAATACTTGATCTACTGTACTATTTTGTGTACTAATGTTGTCACCTCACACTACAGATTAGCAGGTCCCTCTGATAATGCAGGCAGAGTCACCAGTGTCTTTACAGTTAATCAAACTGGAGAACCAAAACAGGATTAGTGAGAACCAGTTTAGTAAACTCATCCTTATGATTTTGTCTCTCTAGATCCACTTCTGGTACCAAATGTGTTAGGCTGGGT
>NW_006921895.1:3177617-3181101 GCF_000298275.1 Orycteropus afer afer
CTTCCAAATTTCTTGGCATAGATAAATGAGTGTCTTCAGTGTGGCATCCATTTGTTGGAACTTTTAAATGGGTATTCCATCATTTCCTGAAGCATAATTTTTTGCTAATTTCTTCAGTGAAGCTTTGATTTCTTCCTTCAGTACCTTCGGTTCTTGATCATATATCAACTCCTGAAAAGGATGAGCATTGACCAATTCTCTTTGGTACAGTGACTCTGTATTCCTTCCATCTTCTATTGAAGTTTCCTGTGTCATTCAATATTTTGTCCATAGAAACTTTCAATATTGCAACTCTAGGCTTAATTTTTTTCTTCCGTTCTTACAGCTGAAAGAGTATGTTCTTCCTCTTTTGGTTCTAACTCCCAGTCTTTGCACATTTCATTATAATAATTAACTTTGTCTTCTTAAGATGCTTTTTAAAATCTTCTGTACAGCTCTTTTATATTGTCATTTCTTCCATTTGCTTTAGCTACTCTCCATTCAAAGGCAAATTTCAAAGTCTCTTCTGACATACATTTTGGACTTTTTTTCCTTTCCTGTCTTTTTAATAACATTTTGCTTTCTTTGTGGATGATGTTCTTGATGTCATCCCATAATTCCTCTGGTTTTTGGTCGTTAGTGTTCATAGTATTAAATCTATTCCTTAGATGGTCTCTAAATCCAGGTAGGATATAATCAAGGTGATATTTTGGCTCTTGTGAGCATGCTTTAATTCTCTTCTGTTCAACTTGAACTTGTTTATGAGCACTTGATTGTCTCTTCTATAGTTAGGTTATGGCCTTGTTTTGGGTGAAGATATTGAGCTTCTCCATTGCTCCTTTCCACAGATGTAGTCAGTCTGATTCCTGTGTATTCCATCTGGCAAAGTCCATTTGTATAACCACCATTTATTTTGTTGAAAAAAGATATTTGCAATGAATCAGTCATTGGTCTTGCAAAATTCTATCATGTGATTTCCAGAATCATTTCTACCACCATGGGCATATTTTCCAACTACTGATGATTCTTCTTTGTTTCCTACTTTTGCATTCTAATCTGCAGTAATATTCAACACATCTTGATTGTATGTTTGGTCAATTTCAGACTGCAGAAGTTGGTAAAAATCTTCAATTTCATCTTTGGCTTTGGTGACTGGTGCCTAAAATTGAATAATAGTAATGTTAACTGGTCTTCTTTGTTGGCATATAGATATTTATACCATCACTGATAGGATCATACTTCAGGACAGATCTTGAAACAGTGTTTGTGACAATGAATGCCATGATAATTCCTCTTCAATTTGTCATTTCCAGCATAGTGGATCATATGGTTGTATGAGTCAAAATGGCCAAAACCAGTCCATTTCAGCTCAATAATCCTAGTATGTCTATCTCTATGTGTTCCATTTTGTTTTAGACAACTTCCAATTTTCCTAGATTCATATTTTGTACATTACATGTTTCAATTACTAATGGTTGTTTGCAGCTGTTTATCCCCATTTTCAGTCATACTACATCAGCACACGAAGGTCCTGGAAGCTTTACTCCATCTCCATCATTAAGGTTGAATCTACTTGAGGAGGCAGTTATTCCCCAGTTTTATTCTGAGTGTCTTCTGACCTGAAGGGATCATTTTCTGACACTATATCAGACAAAGTTTCAGGGCTATTCATAAAGTTTTCCAGGAATATATCAGACAGTGTTTCACTGCTACTCATAAGGTCTTCATTGGCCAATTCTTTTTGAAGTGGATGGTCCCCTCCTCTTGGAAGTCTGTCTTAGTCTGGGAATTCCACTGGAACCTACTCACCATAAGTGATCCTGTGGGTATTTGAAATACCAGTGACATAGACTTCAGCCTCACAACAACACTTAAGCCACCACAGTAGGACAAACTGACAGATGAGTAGTGGTTGGTTAAAATAGCACTGATTAGAAAATAGATAACAACAAATTTTGGTGAAGATGTGAGGAGATTTGAATCCTTATCCATTGCTGATGGAACTAGAAAATAATAAACCACTGTGGAAAACAGTTTAGTGCTTCATCAAAACATTAACAATAGAAATTCCTTGTGATCCAGCAATCCCACTCCTAGCTGTATACCTTAAATCAAACCAAACCTTCTGCCACTGGGTCAATTCTGATTCATTGTTACCCCCATTTGGTTTCCAAGGCTGTATATCTGTACAGAAGTAGATTGCCTCTTCCTTCACAAAGGATACATACATTGTATTATGTGGTACACACATAAAATGAAATATTACACAATCATAAAGAGAAATGATGAGTCCATGAGACATATTAAAACTTGGACAGATCTGGAAAACGTATTGCCAATTAAAATAAATAAATCACATAAGGGCGAATGTTGTATGATCCCACTTTTACAGCAAGGCAAGAATATATGGGCTTAGGTATAGCAGAGCATGGAGCTGGCACGGGACTGGGCAGTGTTTTGTTCTGCTGTACATAGGGTCACTATGAGTTGGAGACAACTCAATGGCACCTAACGGCAACAACATACATACACACACACACATATATATATATATGTAAGAGACCAAGATCATTGGTGAAGTGTTGGTAATTCTCTGGATTGTACATACTTGTTATTTTTGGTGTTGGGAAAAGCAGGTACCAAATGTGGGTGTAATGAACAAAACTTGACCAGAGTAAATGATGCCACCAAGAAGCACAAAAAAGAAAAGGATGTTTGTGCTAAAGAATATGGCATACATAATTTGGCAACACCACCAATAATCAAAAAACAAGTGTATGGTCACATATGTATGTGCAGGTGTCAACATATGTATGCACAGATAGAAGTATCTGTATGTATATGTATGTGCAGATATGTGTGTGACACATATACACTCAGAGGACAGATACAGTTACAGGTAATTTGCAGATATAACCAATTTGCAAGATTGCTTTCTGGATTTGAAGTCTTAGGACCTTCGTCTTATGGGACAACTAAGTCAACTATGTAGTATAGTTCACAGATTTCATGTTCTGCATCCTAGTGTGATGAGTAGCATCTGGTACCTTAAAAGCTTGTGAGCAGCCATCTAAGATAGAACTATTTGTCTCTATTCATCAGAAGCAAAAAAGTAAAAAGGAAACCAAGGTGTCTGAGAGAAAACTAATCTACAGGGTTAATAGTCCCGATGAACCAGGGTCTCAGCTATCCTGAGACCAGAAGAACTTCATGGTATTTGGCTAACACAATAGATGGACCCTGATATAATGGGGGGAAAATGTGGAACAGAACTCAAATTCTTAAAAAGGCCAGAAGTATTGCACAAGTTGAGACTAGAAGACTCCCTGAGACCATCACCCTGTAATACTCTTTAAATTTATAAATTTATGCAAATGTACTTAAACTAAAACTATCTCCTGAGATCATCTTTTAGCAAAATAAGATTGGCACACAAAAGATATTATCCATGAGTATGGTGCTCCATTAAAACATCACCTATTAGAGATCAAAAGACCAACAATCA
>NW_006921895.1:3181666-3182556 GCF_000298275.1 Orycteropus afer afer
TCAACTCCAAGCAAAACATAATCCAACATCTCCATGTAGGAATAAGCCTCATTCTCTGCAGTTTAACATAGTGATATGAAAGTTTCATAGAAAATATGACACCAATGTAATTGTGTAAATCCCCAGGAATTAGCAAGTTAAAGGGTCAACATGGTAGGAGAGATTCCAAGATGGCAGACTAGGTCATTGTACTAACCAGACCTCTTGTAAGAAAGACCCAAGAAACCAGGTGAAACAGATACAGGTGACAATCCAGGAACACTGAGCTTCAAACGAAAAAGCTTCAAAAGAAGTAGATCAGTTACCAATTAGAAGAAAAAACCTGAACAAAAAAAGTGAACAAAGAGACATACAGAGCAGTGAATTGTCAGTTGGCCCAGCACCATGTGGCCATTTTGAATTATTGCAAGCAGCATTCCATTTGAGGCAGTAACCAGATATTCAGCTCTGCTCATCCCAGACTGCATGACCACCCATACAGGTGTCCAGTGACCAGAAAGGTGCACCTCCTACTCATCTGGTGGGTTGTCAACCTCCCCCTCTAATGTCCCTCCCGCAGCTAGGGTTCCGTTAGCTCACCTCCCCTTTTGCCCCACACAGACCCCCAAATACTCCTGTTTCTCAGTGGCCTGAGGTGTACTCGGCAGACCTAGCGCTATAAGCCCACCAGCTCATAGATGTTCAGCTGGAGTTTGCACTGATAATGTTTTTTCCCCTTTATTTTTTTCACTCTTCATATTTCCTCTCTGTTTTCCTTTTTTTTTTTTCCTCTTCTAACCACTCTCACTTTTTTTTTTTATTTCCTATTTCCCTATCAGACAAGATCCCATCATGCCTGCCATAACTACATATTTGATGGCTGGAGTTTGTGCTTGTACTGTGCTGCTTTT
>NW_006921895.1:3212878-3218795 GCF_000298275.1 Orycteropus afer afer
AAAAAAAAAAAAAAAAAAGAACAACAACAGCAACAGTATTAACTAGTCTTACTTCTATATGTATGGATATTATCCTATTACTGACAGCATTGTACTTCAGGATAGATCTTGAAATGTTCTTCTTAATGATGAAGGTGACATCATTTTTCATTTTGTCATTCCTGGCATAGTAAACCATATGATTGTCTCATTCAAAATAGCCAATGTCAGTGTATTTCCCCTTACTAATGCCTAGTTTATTGATATTTATGTCACTAAAATAAAGGATACTAAAATCAAGCAAGAGGCAGGCAAGGGCCCAGCCCCCTAGAGTCAGGAAAGGGAGGGAATGGCGGACCACAGGAACAGCAGGATCCAGGTAAGGGGCAGGAGACAGGTAAGGTCCCAGACCCTTAGAGCCAAGAAAGGGAGGGAGAGGCTAGGGACCACAGGAGTAGCAGGATCCAGGTAAGAGGCAGGAGGTAGGCAAGGCCCCAGCCCCCTAGGGCCGGAGAGGGAATGGATGGGGACCACAAAGTGGCAGGGTCCAGGTAGGAATTAAGTAGGGGAGGGCACAGAGGTTTGCAATAGCTAAAGGAGAGAAACTTATCTGTCACTCGGTCATCTTGTGAGGCTTGCACATTGCTGTGAGGCTTGAGGCTTTGATATCAGTATTTCAAACACCAGCAGGGTTGCTCATGGTGCACAGGTTTCAATGCAGTTTATAGACTGAGTGAGACTAGGAAAAAGAAAGAAACCATCCACTTCTCAAAGAATTGGCCAGGAAAAGTCTTATGAATAGCAGAGACACACTGTCTGATATGTTACTAAGCAACTTTATGAATAGCTTGAAATCACTGTCCAACAGAGTGCAGGAAGATGATGCCCTTGGGTTGAAAGGCACTCAAAATAGGAATGGGAAAGAGATGCCTCATCAAAGCAGAACGAACCTTAATGATAAGGATAAAGTAAGTCTCTCAGGATCTCCATATGCGGATGTGGCATGACTCAAATTGAGGAGAAACAGCTACAAACATCCATTAATAATCAGAACATGGAATGTACAAAGTATGAATCTAGGGAAATTGGAAGTTGTCAGAAATGAAATGGAATGCATAAAGATTGACATCCTAGACATTAATGAGCTGAAATGGACTGATTTTGGCCATTTTGAATCAGACAACCATATGATCTACTATGCCGGGAATGACAATTTGAAGACGAATGGCATGGCATTCATCATCACAAAGGATGTTTCAAGATCTGTCCTGAAGTACAATGCTGTACTATGGCAGCTAGGGGCCATAGTCTCAGTGGTTCCACCAGGCTCTATTGGACCAGCAAACCTGGTCCCCACCTTCTTTTTTTTTTTTTTTTGCCTCCAAATGATTTTGAGTTTTGTTCCACATTGTTCTCCCTCTTTATAAAGGATCTCAGGACAGAATTTTGCAAGACCAACTATTTATTCATTGCAAATACCTTTTTTCACCAACACAAATGGCAGCTCTACACATGGACTTCATCAGATGGAGTACACAGGAATCAGATTGACCACATCTATGGCAAGAGCCAATGGAAAACTCAATATCTTCAGTCAAAAGCAGACCAAGAGCTGATTGTGAAACAGACCATCAACCGCTCATATGAAAGTTCAACTTGAAGTTGAATACAATTTAAACAATTCCAGGAGAGCCAGAATATGACTTTGAATATATCCCTCCTGAATTTAGACACCATCTAAAGAATAGATTTGATGCATTGTACCCTAATGACCAAAAACCAGAAGAATTGTGAAATTACATTAAGAGCATCATCCAAGAAGAAAGCAAGTTAAAAATATGAGAAAGAAAGAAAAGACCAAAATGGATGTCAGAAGGGACTTGGAAACTTGCCCTTGAGCAGAGAGTAGCTAAAGCAAATGGAGGAAATGACAAGATAAAAGAGGTGAACATAAGATTTCAAAGAGCAGCTCGAGCAGAAAAAGCCAATTACTATAATGAAATGTGCAAAGACCTGGAGTTAGAAATTCCAAAGGGAAGAAGACTCTCGGCATTTCTCAAGCTGAAAGAACTGAAGAAAAAAATTAAGCCTTGAGTTCCAGTATTGAAAGATTCTGTGGCTAAAATATTGAATGATGCAGGAAGCATCAGAGAAGAAGATGAAGGAATACACAGAGTCACTGTACCAAAAATAACTGGTAGATCTTCATGCATTTCAGGAGGTGGCATATGTTCAGCAACCAATGTTATTTAAGGAAGAAGTCAAAGTTGCACTGAAAAAATTGGTGAAAAACAAGGCTCCAGGAACTGACAGAATACCCATTGAGATGTTTCAACAAATGGATTTCCCACTGTAGGCACTCACTCAACTATGTCAAGAGATTTAGAAGACAGCTACCCGGCCAACTGACTGGAAGAGATCTATATTTGTACCCATTCCAAAGAAAGGTGATCCCACAGAATGTGAAAATTATCGAACAATATCATTAATATTACATGCAAGTAAGATAAGAAGTAAGAAGTAAGAAGATAATTCAAAAATGATTGCAGCAATATATTGACACAGAACTTCCAGAAATGCAAGCTGGATTCAGAAGAGGACATGGAAAGAGGGATATCATTGTTTATGTCAGATGGATCTTGGCTGAATGGAAAGAATACCAGAAAGGTGTTTACTTGTGTTTTATTGACTATGCAAAAGTATTTGATTGTGTGGATCATAACAAATTGTGGATAACATTGAGAAGAATGAGAATTCCAGAACACTTAATTGTACTCATGAGGAACCTGTACATAGAGCAGGAGGCTGTCATTCGGACAGAACAAGAGGACATTACATGGTTTGAAATCAGGAAGGAAGTGTGTCAGGGTTTTATCCTTTCACCATACTTATTCAATTTGTATGCTGGGCAAATAATCTGAGAAGCTGGACTATATGAAGAAGAACATGACATCAGGATTGGAGGAAGAATCATTAACAACCTGTGATACACTGATGACACAACTTTGGTTGCTGAAAGTTTTATGACTTAAAGCACTTACTGTTGAAGATTGAAGAATATAATCTGCAGTATGGATTATATCTCAATATAAAGAAAACAAAAATCCTCACAACTGGATGTATAGTAGCATCATGATAAATGGAGAAAAGATTGAAATTGTCAAAGACTTCACATTGCTTGGTTCTACAATTGACACCAATGGAAGCAGGAGTTAGGACATCAGATGACATATAGCATTGGGAAAATCAGCTGAAAAGGACTTCTTTCAAGTGCTTAAGAGGAAAGACGTCTCCTTGAGGACTAAGGTGCACTGACACAAGCTATGGTATTTTCAATCGCCTCATATGTATGTGAGTGCTGGACAGTGAATAAGGAAGACCAAAGAAGAATTGATGCTTTTGAGTTGTGGTGTTGGTGAAGAATGCTGAAAGTCCCATGGCCTGCTAAAAGAACTAACATGTCTGTCCTGGAGGAAGTGCAACTGAAGTGCTCCTTGGATGTGAGAATGGCCAGACTTCATCTCACCTACTTTGGTCATGTTGTCAGAAGGGACCATTCCCTGGAGAAAGATGTTATGGTTGGTAAGGTGGAGGGTCAAGAAAAGAGGGATGGATTGACATGGTGGCAGAGGCAATGGGCTCAAGTAAAGCAAGAATCATGAAGCTGGCACATGACTGGGCAGTGTTTCATTCTGTTGTGCACTGGGGACTATGAGTAGGAGACTTGATGGCACCTAACAACAACAGCAATAAAATCAACCAAGGTTCTTTAAAAGTTGAAAAATATGTTTTTAGTAATTGGTGAAAGAATTGCAGTGTATATAGTAAATAATAAATCTCTCTACTGTAGATAGAGTAATAAAAAGATAACAGCTAACATTATCAGTAAATTCAATCTCATAGAGAAGTGTTAAGAAGAACCTGGAATTCAGGAATTATTGTTTAATGTTTCAGATTTACATTGTGGAGGGAAGTTATATATTCCAGTTAAGTATCCCCTACAGCCATGATCAAAGGAGCTCTAGAAGCACAGTGGGTAAAAACGTTCAGCTGATAACCAAAAGGTCAGCGTTTTGAACCCACCAGATGCTCTGCAGGAAAAAATGAGACATCCTGGTTCTATAAAGATTCACAGCCTGGAAAATCCTATGGAACAGTTCTACTCTGTTCTATAAAGTTTCTTTGAGTCAGAATCAACTCATTGGTAGTGGGGGTATAACCAAGAATCAAGAAGAATCTGTAACAGTGGGCTGCAAATTACAACCACTGGGTCAAATCCAGTCTAATGTCTCTTTTGTTATTAAAGTTTTATTGCTTCTCAGCCATGGCTCATTCATTTAATATTTTCTTTGACTACTTTCATGTTATATGGCCAATATTGAGTGGCTGTCACAGAGACACTGTGGCCTTCAATGCTTAAGTATTTTACTGTCTGTTCCATTACAGAAAAAGTTTACTGATTACTGATCTACTGCAAAGATCATCCATAATCACTATTCTCTATAATTATTATTGTGCACATGTAGTAAAATATTATGCTCACAGAATAGTTTAGGCACCTGTATGGGGAAAGGCCCACTCTCAAATATTGCTGTATTTATTTCTTACAACCACTCTGTCATAAAGATGATAGTTTTCCCTCACCAAATTAAGCAAATGAAGAATGTTGTTGTTGTTATTAGGTGCAGTAACTTCAGTTCTGACTCACAGTGATCCTATGTACAACAGAATGCAACACTGGCCAGACCTGGGCCATCCTCACAACCATTTCTATGCTTGAGCCCATTGTTGCAGCCATTGTGTCCATCCATCTCATTGAGGGTCTTGCCCTTTTCCACTGACCCTCAACTTTACTCTGCCTGGTATCCTTCTCCAAGGATCGGTCCCTTCTAACAACATGGTCACATTATGAGAGACGAAGTCTGCCCATTTTCACTCACAAAGAACATTCTGGTTGTACTTCCTTCAAGACCGATTTGTTTGTGCTTCTAGCTGTCCATAGTACCTTCAATATTCTTTGCCAACACCACAATTCAAAAGCATCTTCCTTATTCACTGTCCAGCTATAACATGCACATGAAGCTATTGAAAATACCATGGCTTGGTCAGGCACACCTTAGTCTTCAAAGTGACATCTTTGCTCTCAAACACTTTAAGAAGGCTTTTGCAGCAGATTTGCCCAGGGCATTATGTCGTTTCATTTCTTGACTGCTGCTTCCATGGACATTTATTGTGGATCTAAGCAAGATAAAATCCTTGATGACTTCAAGTCCTCTTCACTTTCAGCAAGCCAAGCAGTGCCCTCTGCATATAGCAAGTTGTTAATGAGTCTTCCTCTAATCCTGATGCATATTCTTCTTCATATAGTCCACCTTGTTGGATGATTTGCTCAGTATACATATTCAATAAGGATAGTGAAAGAATACAACCCTGATACACCTTTCCTGATTTAAACCATGCATTATCCCCTTTTTCTGTTCAAATGACAGCCTCTTGGTCTATGTAAAGGTTGCTCATGAGCACAATTAAGTGTTCTAGATTGCTCCTTCTCTGCCATATTATCCTTAATTTGTTATGGTCCACACAGTCAAATACCTTTTTGCATAGTCAATGAAACACAAGTAAGCATTTTTCTGGTATTCTTTGCTTTCAGCCAAGATTTGTCTGACATCAACTATGACATCTCTTATTCCACACACTCTTCTGAATCCAGCTTGAATTTCTGGCAGTTCCTGTCAATATAGTGCAGCAACAGTTTTTGAATTGTTTTCAGCAAAATTTTACTTGCATGTGATATTAATGATATGATTTGATAATTTCCATATATTGTTGCATCATTTTTCTTTGGAAAAGGCACAGATATGGATCTCTTCCAGTCAGTTGGCCAGGTAGCTGTCTTCCAAATTTCTTGGCATAAACAAGTGAGTGCCTCTAGCAC
>NW_006921895.1:3219700-3220938 GCF_000298275.1 Orycteropus afer afer
AACAACAACAACAACAACAATCAATGTCTTATTCACAATTGACCCTTGGCCTTGTTCTGATGATCCTAAGCTTCTCCATTGCCTCTTTCCATGGGTTTAGTTTATTTGATTCCTGTGTATTTCATCTGGTGAGCTCCATGTGTATAGTCACCATTTATGTTTTTTAAAAAAAGGCATATGCAATGAATAGGTCATTGGTCATGCAAAATTCTATCATGCAATGTCCAGCTTCGTTTCTATCACCAAGGCCATATTTTCCAACTACTGATGTTTATTCCTTTTCTCCAACTTTTGGATTCCGATCACCAGTATTTATCAACACACCTTGGTTGCATGTTTGGTCAATTTCAGACTGCAGAAGTTGGTAAAGATTATAAATTTCTTCATCTTTTGCTTTAGTGGTTGGTGCATAACTTGAATAATATTAGCATTAAATGGTCTTACCTGTGAGCATATAGATATTTGCTACCATTGGCAGCATTTTATTTCAAGACAGATCTTGAAATATTCTTTTTGATGATAAATGGGACATCATTCTTCTTTTATTTGCCATTACAGGCATAATAGACTATATGATTGTCTGATTCAAAATGACCAATACCAGTGCATTTCAACTCGCTAATGCCTAGGATATCAATCTTTATGCATTTAATTTCTTTTTTGACAACTTCCAATTTCCCTAGATTCATACTCTGTACATTCTTTGCTCCAATTATTAATGGGTGATTGTAGCTGTTTCTTCTCATTTTGAGTTGTGCCACATCAGCAAATGCAGGTCCAGAAAATTTTACTCCATCCTCATCATTAAAGTCGACTCTGCTTTGAGGAGGTAGCTCTTTCCCAGTTGTATTTTGAATACCTTCTAACCTGAAGGGCTCATCTGGCACTATATTAATCAATGTTTCCCTGCTATCCATAAGGTTCTCTGTGCCCCTCCCCCCCCACTGCCAGTAAGTGGACCTCTTCATGTCCTTCTTTCCAGTTTGTCTTAGTCTAGAAGCTCCATTGAAACCTGTCCACCATCGGTAGCCCTGCTGGTATTTGAAATACCAATGGCATAGCTTTCAGCATCATAGAAACACACAGACCACCACAGTACAACAAACTGAAGGATGAGTGATGGAAATGAAGAATAAACCCACTGCCTTCTAGTCAGTTCCAACTCATAGCTCTCTCTATTGGGTTTCTGTGGTAGTTATGTTTGTGTGTCAACTTGGCTGGGCCTGGTTGAGTGGCTG
>NW_006921895.1:3221199-3223014 GCF_000298275.1 Orycteropus afer afer
GTAACATCAGGGCTGTGGCTTTTTACTTGTCAACCTTGGGGCTTCTCAGCCTCAGCAGCCAGCAGCTGTCTGAGTGAAGAAATGCCTCTAGCTCCAGTAGGCTGGGAGCAGGAGGCAGAGCTGGACCTCAAAGTTGAGGGGCTTTCACTCAGCTTTGGGTATTAGAACACAAGCATATCTTTTGGGTAGCCAACTTTAGCCCACTATTCTAAGTTTAAAGAGGTTTTAGAGATTTTAATGATTTTCTCTCTGGAAAGAAAAATGTGTATGATCTTGGCTCTGGCTCTAAAACTTGGATAGGCCTGAAACATTTCTGGTGGGTGTAGACTATAATAAGCTTTGAGGCTAGCCAAGTGGAGTTCTAGATGGAGCTGTTGGAATAAATTAGTCTCTGTGTTATACTCCTTTTCCATCATCCTTAAACTTAAGAGAAGCCTTGTTAAAGTTATAGCCTGGCCTCTGATACATTTTGAGGAAACAAGACAGGGTCTGTGCCCACTTGGGCAGATGAAATGGGGAGAAAACTGTGTCTCAGACTTCCAGGGAATAATGCCATTGATAGTGGTGGCTGATATTAGAGAATAGATAATCTTGGGAAAAGAGGAAACCTCTGGATTGCAAACTGGGGAGGATAACAGGTGTAGGAAATGAAGATTTTGTTCCTGAGTACCCATTGGGCAGTATACTGAAACACACCTACTAATATCTGGGAAATATTTTGAGGTGGGGGTGGGAAATAGTAAATTCTCAGTATCAGACAGATGGGTTCAGGCCATGACAATCATCATGCCCTGAATCATAGACTGCTGAATCGAGGTTCCTAAATATGCATAAATAATATTGCTATTGGGAGTGTGTATGCGTGTGCCTTTTCATGCTCAGGTTTCCTGTTAAAGGGAAGTTTCATCTTTGGTTCATATCAACTAAGATATGTTGAATACATCAAATTTTAGTAATTTTACCAGAGAATGGAAGTTTAGAATTTGAAATAATGTAGTTTGATATTTCATGTATCTGTGAAATTTTGTTTTGTGTTGCTTGATCAACTATACACATATTTCCTTTGTAGAAAAAAGCATTATAATTTCACAATTAGGAGCAGTAATCTCAGAAAACATGGGAAAATCATGCTGAATATTAATATAGACCCCCCTGCAGGGCTGTCAAATGCAAAAAGTGAATGGTAATGCTATAAGAAACTTGAAAGAGAAAGAAGCTGAAATCTTTTGCAAAAGTGAAAAAAAAAAAAAAAAGTTGAAAAGGCAATTTGAATATAGAATTGATCCTGACAAATAATTTGGCAAGATGTATCAGATTCTTCTAGACACAGAGTTCACAAGCAAATTAAATGCAACAGACAAGAAATGGACAGGAAGTGAATGTAAAGTACAAAAGAAACGGTTCCTTTGTTCAAATATTGCCATGATATTATTTTACAGGTTTATACATCAAAAAGTATCCCAGTGACACAGTGGTTAAATGTTTAGCTGTGACCCAAAAGACTGGTGGTTTGAACTCACCGGCTGCTCTCTGGGAGAAAGATGTAATCTGCTTCTGTAAAGATTACAACATTAGAACCCTAAGGACCAGTTCTGCTTTGTCCTATACGGTTACTATAAGTCTGAATCAACTTGATGGCAACAGGTTTGGTGTAAATAATTTTAAATTGAATTTTAATTTTGAGTCCATGCACATCTTTTTTTTTTTTTTTTCCAACTGTTTATTGTAATTTGAGTGAAACTTTGTTGTTGTTATGTGCCGTTGAGTCGGACCCGACTCATAGTGACCCCTCCTTAGGTTTCTGAGGCAGTATCA
>NW_006921895.1:3223849-3226342 GCF_000298275.1 Orycteropus afer afer
GCACTTTGAACTAGGACTTAAAGCCTCCAAATTGTAAGAATAAACTCCTGTTTGTTAAGGCCATCCCGTTTGTGGTTTATTCCTGACAGAGTGGCACTAGGTAACCAGAACAGGGAGTGAGCTTAATTCCTGTCCTGAAGGGTGATTAGGAGCCATAGGAGCCATAGGCTTGGGACTTTCACCAGTCTGTATTGGACCAGTAAGCCTTTTTTTTTTTTTTTTATGATTTTGAGTTATGTTTCATATATATCTCCTACTTTATCTAGGATTTCCAATTTAGATCCTTTTCAGAATGGTTGGCAGTGGTAGCCAGGCACCATCTAATACTTCTGGTCTCATGATCCATTTAGGCTGAGGTTCCTAGGTTCACTAGTCGTTTGGACTAATTGTTTCCATGCATATTTGATTTTCTTTTATCTTCTTTGCTCTTTATTTTCTGTACCTCTTGTGCACCTCTGTGTCTTTCTTTTCCCTAGTGATATTATGCTGGTCACTTGCTCTTGGTATATTGTCTTTCCCTTCACCCAAATTAATACATGTCTCACATTTCTAGGAATTTTCCCTCTTCTGTCTTCCTATCCCTGGTAATCAACAAAGAAATTTTCCTTCCATGTGTCCATCTGCCTTTGACTTTTTGTAATGTGGACTCATACAATATTTGTCCTCAGGAGGAAGGTTGGGCAATCTACTTCCATAGTGATAAGATCTCAGAAATCCAGGGAGGGGTCGCTATTAGTCAAATCCGAATCAACAGCAGTGAGGTTTTTTGTTTTTTGTTTTTTGTTTTTTGTTTTGGTATAACTGACTTATTTTATTCAGCATAATATCATCCAAGTTCATCCACATTATGAGGTTTTTCCCAGATTCTTCATTATTATTTAATGTTGATTAGTATTCTATTGTGTGTATGTATTATAGTTAGGTTACTCATTCATCCTTGAATAGCACTTAAGTTGTTTCCATCTCTTGGCTATTGTGAATAATGCTAGGATGAACATGGGTGTGCATATATCTATTTGAGTACTGGCTCTTATTTCTTTACGACATATACCTTGTAGTAGGATTTCTCAATCAAATGATATTTCTATTTCCAACTTTTTAAAGAAGTACCATATCATTTTCCACAGTAATTGTACCATTTTATAGTCCCACTAGCAGTGTATAAGAGTTCTAATCTTTCCATACCCTCATCAGCATTTGTTATTCTCTGTGTTGTTGAATTTTGGTATTATTTTTAGGGTGAGATGATATCATTTTGATTTGCTTCTCTCTAATGTGTAATGAAGGAGCTCTGGTGGTGTATTGCCTAAGGCATTTGACTGCTAACCAGAAGGCTAGCTGTTCAAACCCAACGGCCACTCCTTGGAAGGAAGATTGGGCAATCTACTTTGGTAGTGATACTGCCTCAAAAACCCAAGGAGGATTTGGTGAGTCAGATCCAACTAGAAGGCAGTGATTTTTTTTCAGTTATTTTTTAATGTATAATGATCACCAGCATTTCCTCATGGGTTTGTTGGCCACATGAATATCTTCTTGGTGAAACATGTGTTCATGTTCTCAGCATATTTTTAAATTGGAATTGTTTGTCTTTTTGCCATTGATGTGTTGAAGTGTTCTATACATTTTAGAAATATGTTTGTAGAAATAAATTTTAGAAGTAAATCTCTTGTTGGATATGTCATTGTCAAATATTTCCCCTAGTTTATCACTTCTGATTTTACTCTTGAAAAAATGTTTTGATGTGCATAAAAATTTAATTTTTAACAGGTTGCAGTCATCTATTTTATCTTTTGCTATTTGCACATTTTTTATTATGCTTTATAGTCTATTTATAAAGTAAGTCCCTAAGTTTGCCCCTAAGTATATAAATATATAAATTATCTTTATAGCTTTAGGTTTTACATTTAGATCTTTGATCTATCTTGAGTTAGTTTTTGTATATGGTGAGAGGTATGAATCTTGTTTCATTTTTTGTAATTGGATATCCACTTTTTCCAGTACCATTTGTTAAAGAGACTGTCTTTTTTGCATTTAATGGGTTTTGGTCCTTTGTCAGAGATTAGTCATCCATAGATGGATGGATGTATCTCTGGGTTTTCCATTTTGTTCCACTGGTTTATATGTCTGTCATTGTACCAGTACCAGGCTGTTTTGACTACCTTAGGTTGTAAGATTGAGGAGTGTGGGACTTCCTACTTTGTTCTTCTTCAGTAGTGCTTTACTCATGAGAGGTCTCTTTACTTTCTGTATAAAATCAGTGATTGGTTTTTCCATGTCCTCAAGGAGTGTTGAGGGGTCTGGGTTGGCATTGTATTGAATTTGTAGATTGTTTTAGATAGTACTGACAATTTCACAATATTCAGTCTTCTTATCCATGAACATGGCATATACTTTCTTTTATGTAAGTCTCTTTTGCTTTCTTGTAGTAGTGCTTGGTATTTTTGTTTGTATGTCTTTTGTGCCCTTGGTAAAATTTATTCTTAAGTATTTTAT
>NW_006921895.1:3227153-3228638 GCF_000298275.1 Orycteropus afer afer
TGTTGAAGATTTTTGCATCTGTATTCCTGAGGGTTAATGGTGTGTGTGTTTTTCAGTGGAGTCTGCCTGGTTTTGGTATCAAGGTTATACTTGCTTCATAAAATGAATTTGGGAATATTCCATCCTTTTCTATGTTCTGGAATAGTTTGAGTAGAATTGGTTGGTGTCAGCTCTTCTTCGAATAAAGCCATCAGGGCCAGAAATATTTTGGTTGACATTTTTTCATGATGTGTTCAATTTTTTCATTTGTTATGGGTCTGTTCAAAATTTCTACCTCAGTCTGTGTTAGTTTAGGTAGGTTGTGTGTTTCTAGAAATTTATCCAATTTCTTCTAGGTTTTTGAATTTGTTGGAGTACAGTTCTAAATAATATTCCATTATTATCCTTTTTATTTTGGTTGGTTCTGTTGTGATGTTGCCATTTCATTTCTTATTTGCGTTAATTGCATCTTCAGTCTTTACTTAGTTAAATTTGCCAGTGGTTCATCAATTTTGTTAATGTTTTAGAAGAACCAACTTCTAGGCTTATTTTTTTCTATTGCTTTTTTTTTAACTATTACTATTTTTCTGTTTTGTTGGTTTCTGCTGTAATTGTTATTATTTCCTTGCTTCTGGAAACCATAGATTAATTTTATTGTTCTTTTTCTAATTGTTCAAGTTGTTGGGTAAAAGTGTTAATTTTGATTCTTCTTTTTTGATTTGTGCGTTTATTGCTATAAACTCTGAGTACTGCTTTCTGTGTCCCAATGGTTTTGGTATGTTGTATTTTCATTCTAGTTTGCTTCTAGGATTCTTCTATTTTGCATTTTATTTTTTTTCTTTTACTCAGCAGTTTTTAAGCAGGGTTTTATCCAGTTTCCATGTATTTGGGTTTTTTCCCTGATCTTTCTACTATTGATTTCTATTTTTATAGTGTTGTGATCTGAGAAGAATCTCTGCAGTATTTCAGTGTTTTTAAAATTTTTGAGCCTGGTTTTGTGGCCTAACATTCTGGAGAATGTTCCATGTGCACCAGAAAAGAAAGTGTATTGTGTTTTTGTGGGGTGAAATGTTGTGTATGTCTATGAGGTCAGGTTGGTTGATTGTGTTGAGGTCTTGTGTACCTTTGTTCCATTTCTTTTTAGCTGTTTTGTCCTTCACAGAAAGTGATGTGTTAAAGTCTCCCACTAGTATTGTAGAACTGTCTATTTCTCATTTCAATTCAGTTAATATTTGCCTTATGCATTTTTGGAGTTCTTTCATTGATGATGGGTATTTATTATAGTTATGTCCTCTTGGTGAATTGACATTTTTATCATATATAAAGTCCCTTCTTGTCCTTTATGTTGGATATGGCCTTGAAGTCTATCTTATCTGAAATTTACATTGCCACTCCTACACTTTTTTGATTGCCATTAGTTGACATATATTTTCCCAACCCTTCATTTTTAATTTATTTTTTATCTTTGTATCCACGGTGAGTCTCTAGTAGGTCTTGTTTTCTTAT
>NW_006921895.1:3230351-3230890 GCF_000298275.1 Orycteropus afer afer
CTATAAGGTCAAATTTGTTGATTGTATTGTTTAGTTCTTCTTCATCTTTGTTGAATTCCTTTCCAGTTGTTCTCTTTGATTGAAAGTGGTGTTTAAATTCTCCTACTATTACATTGGAGTCATCTATTTGTCTTTTAAATCCTGTTGAAGTCTGGTATATGTATTTTGGGTCTCTTTCATTGGGTGCATCTATTTTTATTATGGTTATGTTCTCTTGTTCAAGTGATCCTTTAATCATTTTATAATGTCTTTCCTTATCTCTTATGCTTGTATTGTCTTAAAGTGTGTTTTATCAGAAATTAGTATTGCCACTCCTTCTCTCTTTTGGTTGTCATTTGCTTGGTAGTTTTTTCCCCCAACTTTTGGTTTTTAGTCTATTTTTGTCTTTGTGTCTATGGTGAGTGTCTTGTAGACAGTATATTGATAAATCATGTTTTCTCATCCAGTCTGCAACTCCCTGTCTCTTGAGTGGTGCATTTAATCCATTTATATTCAGTATAATTATCGATAAGTGTGAATTTATTGATGACATTTAGTTA
>NW_006921895.1:3246400-3247160 GCF_000298275.1 Orycteropus afer afer
ATTAATCTTCTGGATTTCTATCTGTAGATTTAGAATCATTTCTAATTTTTCATTTATTTTGTTATTTTGTTCTTGTATTTTCTTCCAGAATTCTTCTAAGGTTTTTTTCTGTGTTTTCTTTGGTCTGTCTCTCAATCCTTTGAAGATACCTAAATATGATTCTTTTTAATTCCTTATCAGAGTTCCAATGCTGCCTCTTCCTCAGGGAGGTGTTCTGAGTCTCTAACCTGTTCCCTTGTTTCTACCACTTTATCTTGCTTCTTTGTGGGAACTGTGATGGTCTGTTGTCTCTGAGGCATCATGGTATTGTATTAAGATCTTTGTTAATTGTTTGTGAAGAGCAGCCAAGGGTGATTCAGGCTCTTCTTGGTGGCTTTTTATCATTGGCCCATTGGTGGAGAAGGAGATGGTGGCTCTTGCTCAGTAAGTGAAGTTGCAGGAGGCGTGGGTGTACTTGTATCTTATGGGAACTGTTGCTGTCTCCCACTCAGTTAGACAAAAATTACAATTGAAAACCCATGAAAAAACTTAAAGTACATGGACAAAAAATACACCCTGAAATCACACATGAACAATAACTCAAAGAAAAGAAAAAGTGGAGAAAAGAAGAAGTAAACAGGTAAATATGCAATATCTGGGGATAGGTCACTAAGAGAAAAAAGGTAGAGAAGGAGAGTAATGAAGAAAGAAAAAAAAACTAACAAACAGGAAGAAAAAAAAAAACAAGGAAGAGGGTTAACCACGAGAGAAAGGAAAAAAA
>NW_006921895.1:3247260-3260000 GCF_000298275.1 Orycteropus afer afer
AAAAAAAAAAAAGAACATGTAAACTAGGACCTTTTCACTCATTTAGTGCAGGTCCAGAGAGTTCTTGGGGTTACTAGAAAGCAGAACCTCTTCTTAAGCCCTTGGAATCTGGTAGAGCATTGTCTCTTTAGGTTGTCTCTAGCTGCTGGGTATGTGTTGATTTGTTTTGTCTTGGTTTTATGGTTTAACATTTTTAAAAGGTGAAGCTGGTGTGTTTTATTTTATTATTGATTCAGGTGTGTTGGGTCACTCTGCTGTTTTCTTTGTGATGGTGGAATGACTGTGTGTAGTGTGGATATTTGTTTTGGTTTTTCGTAATGAGGGTTTAGAGTTCGAAGCAGGAGGTTTTATGGTAATTGGCTGAATATGGTTTCTTCTATTGAATGAGTGAAGTTACTGGCGGAGAAGGTGGGAGCAGAAGAAGGAAAGTTTGGTGTTGCTAGTGTCGGTTTCTAGGGCTTTGAGCAGGCTATAATTGATGATGTATTCATTTGCAAGACCTCAGCTTAACCTCAGGAAAGATTCCTATTTTTAGAGGGTTGCAAATTTCTGCCAATTTCAGGCACACTCAAAGACCCTGCCTCTGCAGCCTCACAGTGCCAAAGCACGGCTCCAAGGCAAAATCGTGGGACCGCACTCAGCTGCGGTTTCTTTGCTCTCTGTGCCCCATCTGCCCGTGGTGCTGATGCAATCCCGCCAGACCACTAATGGCCGGCTCTGGTGTTTGTGATACCACCCACCTGTGACGCCAAAGATGCCCACAATTTTGGCTGTGTTGGAGTTGGGGGAGAACCTGCTAGTGATCTGCAGTCCCGATATCCATGGCAAAGAAAAGCATGGTGTCTCCCAGTCTGACCCAAGCCTGCTCTGTGATCCACTGGGAAAGGAGGGAGCTAGCCTTTCTGGCGCAACAGTGAGATCTCCTCCTGAATCTCAGCAGTGCTGCCCATGTCTGCCTGCACCCAGATGACCCAAATTACTGACAAAATCGGCTGCTGGAGGCAGAGCTCTGCCACTGCCCACTGGAATATTGTAGTGGTCACTGGTATGCTGCTGGTATGCCTTCTTGTCTCGGGGATCTCAGGCGGCCACCCTCACCCGGCAGACAGTGACTGCTCCAGGAGAGTTTGCAATGGTCTCTGTTGAGTGCCCGTCCATGCTCCGCCAGTAGCTCTTTCCTAGATAATCTCCCTGTGCCTTTCCTCTAATTGTGCTCTTCTGTGTTTGGTGCACTCTGATTCAGTGAGCTGTTCAGAGCATCAAAGTTCCTAATTCAAACTGCTGTACCTAGTTTTCAAAGTCCTTAGATGCCAGAGGGAAAAAAAAAAAAGCATGCTACTCACTGGTGAGACTCCATTTTGAATCTTGATAGTGGGACTTTCAATGGACTTGAATTAATGGTCTGCTATGTGGTTTAGTAATATCAGGACTGTGCCATTTTATTTGTTGACCTTGGGCTTGTTAGCCTCAGCAGCCAGTAGCTACCTGAGTGAAGAAATGTCTCTAGATTCAGTGGGCCAGGAACAAGAGGCAGAGCTGAAGCCTAAGGTTGAGGGGTTTTCACCCAGCCCCTATAGCCTGGCACTTTTAACTCAAACTCAAAGTCTCCAAACTGCTAGAGAATGAACTCCTGTTTGTTAAGGCCATCCCATTTGTGGTATTTTCTCGTCAGAGCAGCACTAAGTAACCAGAACAAATGTGTTATCTATTTCTTAAATCTTAGTATTAATCTTGTGGATTTCTGTTTTGTTGTTTTTGTATCATTTCTAATTTGTTTATTTTGTCCATTTGTTCTTGTATTATATTCCTAAGTTGTTCTAGAGTTTTGTCTGTTTTCCTTAATTATGCATTTTCCTTGATTTTTTCAGTGTTTTCCTTACTCTGCCTCTCAACCATTGAAGGTCCCTGAAATACAATTATTTTAAATTCCTTATCAGGGATTTCCAATGCTGGTTCTTCCTTAGGGATGTTTTCTGGCTTTGTATCCTGTCCCTTGTTTCTACTATTTTATCTTGCTTTTTTGCTGTGGACTGTGATGGTCTTTTGTGTCTGAGATATTATGGTGTAGCATTTATGTTTAATTTGTGGTTGTACATTGGTGTGATCATGCAAGCCCCCCCCCCTTTATTTTCTATTGATATATCTGTGTGAGCAGAGTACTGTGCTCCTCTATTCACTAGTTGTTAGCACTTAGGCACTCACCACCTGTCTCCTGGTGGATGTGATAGAGAATGAGAGTGTGTACACAGATTACTATTAGCTGTTTGTAAGAAGCAGATGAGAGTGAATTGAGCTGGCATTGCCTGCTGTCCATCATTGGTTAGTTGATGCAAAAGCAAGTGGTGGGCCTCATTCAGTGGGTGTGGCTGCAGGAGGTACAGATATGTTTGCTGTCTCTCACTCAGGAAAAAAAAAGAATCAAAAAAGCACCAAATAAACAAAACAAAACAAAAACCAAGAGAACAAAAAATTCAAACTGCCTAAACAAAAAGGAATGATCCTCTCACTCCCTGCACCACCCCTCCCCCCCAAAAAAAAAAGATAAAAAGAAATGGAATAAATAAGAGGAAAATTTTTCCAAATACATTTTAAAAGATAAAATAAAGATAATGCAAAAAAGAGAAAAAGAAGAAGAAAAAAAGCCACTATATCTGAGGAAGGAGCTCTAGTAACATAGTGCCTAAGGCATTTGATTGCTAACCATGACGCTGGTGGTTCAAACCCATCAGCCACTCCTTGGAAGGAAGATTGGGAGATCTACTTCCATAGTGATACCACCTCAGAAACCCAAGGAGGGGTTGCTATGAGTTGGATCTGACTTGATAACAATGAGTTTTTTTTTTTTTTTTTTTAAATATCTAGGGAGGGTAAAATGATTTAAAAAAATGAGCAGGAGTATAAGAATAGTAAAAATATAAAGGGAAAAACAAGATACAGGAAGAGCCAAAAGAATGAAAAAATAAAGGAATCAGGAAAAGGGAAGAGGAAAAAAAAAAAAAAGGAACCAGGGATGGGAATGAAAAAAAAACAGGAAAGAATGAGGAAGATAAAAAGAATAATTTACAAACAAACAAAAACAAAGCTGTGAGGTTGGGGCACAGCACCCAGGCTCTGCCAGGGCACAGACCAGGATGGAACCCTTGCAGGTCAAGAAGGTGAGTTGAAGGGGGGATGGCCACATCTCTATTCACCATGATAACATGAGACACAAGAATAACAAGGGAAATATCATACCTCTCCAGTCATCAGTCTCCAGTGATGTTGCCCATGTTGTCCTCAGAAAGTAAAGGCTTCTCCAAGGTCACAATCCAAAGAATAATGCCACCTGCACATTCTCAAACCAGCTGTGCAAACATTCAAAATGGCTGTGTTCTCAGTATAGCCACCATCAGTCCACAGGTCTGCCTGTCCCTTTCTTCACTGTTCCCCCTTCTGCTCATCAGGCACCAATGCAGTCCTTGCCTATATAGCCTTGGTGAGCAGAGCTGATTCTTAGGTTGCCATCAGGAAATATTCAAATTGGCTGTGCTTTCAGGACAGCCAGTAGTCCACAACTCCGTTTGTCTCCTTACTGTTTCATTCAGTCTCTTTCACTAGTTGGTATTAAATCCACTTTTCCCTTCCTTTCAAAGCTCAGGGTTCCAGGATCATCATATGTATCAGTTTCAATTGGTTTCTAATTTCTTTGTTGCAGAGGGTCTGTGTAGCTTGTCTGCCTATTCCACCATCTTGCTGGAACTCCTCCCCCTTTAGCATTTCTTATAAGCTTGGTCTAGTTTTTATAAATACCTTTCATATCCATTTTCTGGAAATGTCCTAATTTACCCATAGTATTTGAGGAACAGTTTTCCCTAATATGTAATTCTTGGTTGGTAATTTTTTTCCTGCAAGATTTTGTATATGTCATCTTGTCAGTATTTCCCATCATGCCAGAATGGTTTCTGGTGAGAAGTAAGAGTTTTATCTTACTGGTTGTCCTTTGTAGGTAACATTTTTTTTTTTTTTTCCTGCACTGCTGTCAAGGTTCCTTCTTTGTCTTTGGTTGTGGAAAGTGTGATTACCATATATTTTGGTGACTTTCTCTTGGGTTCTATCCTTTATATAGTTCATTGCACTTATTGGATGGATATTTTTTTATCTTTCATGATATTGGGGAGGTTTCCTGCTAGTAAATCTGCAACAGTCTCTTTCTCTTTTTGCATCTTCTTGTTCTGGAATTCCAGTCAGTTGTATGTTATTTCTTTTGACATCATCTCATATGACTCTTAAGCTTTCTCCATTCTTTTTTTTTTTTTTTTTTTCTGATTTTCTGCGTATAAGCTGGTGTCAAGGGATATATTTTCTGGCTGGCCAATGCATTCTTCATCCAATTACAATCTACTCTTTTATCCTTCCAATGTGCAGTCTATATCTGTAATTTTAGTGTTAGTTTTCTGATTTCTAATTGCTGTTTTTGTAGGATTTCTAATTGTATATTTATGTTGTCATTTTGCTTTTGTATTGTTTTCCTGAAATCTTCACAGGTATTGCTTGTCTTTTCCTTGCTTTTGTTTATGGTTTCCTTGAGCTCTTGGAAAGCCCTACATAAGTATATTTTGAATTCCTTATCAGGTAGTTGTATTACCACTTCTTCCTCAGGGAGGTCCCCTAGTTTTTTGTTTTGTTCACTTGCTTCTGCTATCTTATCCTATTTCTTTGTTTGAATTGAAACTCTCTGTTGTCTCCAAGATATTTTGAAGTTGTTTTTATTTGTTGATATCACGTTGGTTTATTTCACCCTGTTTTCTGTTTTGCTTTGTTTTGATATATCCAGACGTATGGGGCAGGTGAGCTTCTTTTGTTGTTAGCTTTTCAGCACTGTGGTGCTCTCTAGTTGTCTCTTGGTTGGTAGAGAAACTGGTGGACATATGGGCACAGGAATGTTTTTAGTGAAGAGGTATTGTGAGTGAGATGTGCATGTGTAGTCCTCTGTCTGTCATTGATCTGATGGTGCAGGAGCTGTTGGTAGTACTCATTGTTGGGTGAGGTGATTGGAATAGTAGATCTGGCTGACTAGTGGTGAGTTACTGTCTTCCTTCTGTTGGATTGGACAGGAAGAAAAATCAAGAAGACAAAGAGAAAATAAAATAAAAAATAGGAAGAAAAAAGGGGAGGTAGGTGAGAAAAATAATAGTGGCCATAGGTACAACAGAACAAAACACTGCCCAGTTCTGTACCCTCCTTACAATAATAGTTGCTGGCATCAGTGGGCACTTCCAAGAGAGGAGGCTACAGGGTTATGACTCTTTTATTCAGTGTGAAAAAGACCTATTAGTGACACAGGCAATGGGTGAGTGAGCTGCAGCCCCTGGCTCTTTCTGCTTGAGGTGCATTATTGGGATGAGTCTCCACCATGTTGTTGGAAGCACAAAAAGGATTCACACCTTGTCATGGGGAAGATGTGTTTGTTAGGGTGGAGAATGCAGTTTTCCAGTCTCAATTTACTGGCGTGGGTCAGGTGCTCGTTTGAGCATATTCAGCCATTTATCCACCTCCTGCCCTGATCCAAACAAGTGAAAGGCCCCCTGAGTCTACCTTCTCCAACCACCTAACATAGATTTTTCCTCTCGCAGAGGTCCTCAGTCCAAACAAGTAGTGTTTACAGGTTATGAATTGTTTTGTTCTCTTTCTCTGATTCTCTTCTTGTTCAGTAGACATCTATGCCACTGGGAGTCTGCCCCGGTTCCCTGCACTTTCTTTTCCCAGCTACTTCATATATTCTGCTCAGCTGGATTTCTACCAGATTTGTGTATACTGTATCTCTATTACCATGTGAATTCCACAAAGTTGGTTTCTCATCATCCCTTTATGATGCCTTTGTGACTTAAAATGACCATATTATGTCAGATCCCAACTTTGTCTCTTTCCCCTGTAACTGTCCTCTCATTCCAGCTCCCTTTCCAATCAGCAATCTAATATTTTATCCTCTCATTTGATGCTAAGAGTTCCAGGATCATTATTTTTATGTTCCACTTGGTTTTTCAAGATCTGCTGTAGAAGGATTGGGCAGAGTACATAAGCAGGATGCTTTCTTGTCTCCACTGATTTGAATTTTATGTCAAAATGGAAGACATAGTAATACAAGTTAACAAATGGGATGTTTTGATATTTTCCATAGCCAAGTTGTCACCAGCTGCCAGCAAACAACTATGTCAGCTACAGATCACATGGGCACTATTCATATTATAAATAGGGAAGACAGTGATTTGAAACTGTATTATATACTGCAAATCTGTGTTGCCAAGTCACAGAGTAATATAAGAACTGTAAAATTAGTTCTTAAATGAAATAGTGTCTACATCAATATGGCTATTATATGTAAATGACCAGAGAAAGTTACTTATATTTTGGAGGACTGGCTAGGGGGAAGTGCATTTCATGTTTTGAATGTTGAGAATAATCTTTCCATACTCATCCCTAGTAGAGTTTATGCAGTTACTCCCCATCATCCTGGGGAACAATAATCCAGAATAATAAAGAAAGAGATAGACAAGAAAAGGTAATATTTATTGATCATCTTTTTTGTACCAGGCAGATTTTAAGTATGGTGATGTCATCTCTAAAACCAATGAGACATTACTAATTGAAAAATGGGGTAAAATTTTAACTTAAATTTGTTGATTTATTACAAATATCTTTAAAATATTTTTCTGTGATAAAACTTCAAAGGGATGAAACTGTGAAGACTTCAAAGTGATAAAACTATGAAGATTTCCTTACTCTTAGTTGGCTGCTGGCTTTTACCTTTGGTGTCATTGACAAACAATTAAATCACTGGTCTACGTATGTTTTTTATTTTACAACCTCATTAGTAAAAAAGTATGTCTATATTTGTGTGTGTGTGTAGTGCCTAAGGCACTTGACTGCTAACCAGAAGGCTTGGCAGTTCAAACCCACCAGCCACTCCTTGGAAGGAAGATGGGGCAATCTACTACCGTAATGATACTGCCTCGGAAACCCAAGGAGGAGTCGCTATGAGTCGGGTCTGATTCGACGGCACATAACAACAACAACTATATATATATATATATATATATATATATGTGTATATATACACACACACACACACACACACATATCATGTAACATATACATATGTTGTTAAGTGTCATTGTGTTGTTTCCAACTCATAGTGGCCCTAGGTACAACAGAACAAAATACTGCCCAGTTCTGTACTCTCCTTACAATAATAGTTGCTGTGTTTGAACCCATTTTGCAGCCACTGTGTCAATCCACTTCATTGGGGGTTGTCCTCTTTTGCATTGATCCTTTATTTTGACAAGCATGATGGCCTGCTCCAGGCACTAGTCCCTTCCGATAATATGTCCGAAGTACATAAGATGAAGTTTCACCATTCTCACCTCTAAGGAACATTCTGGCTGTACCTCTTCCAAGACAGATTTATTTCTTCTTCTGGAAGTCCTTCATGTACTTAATACTCTTCAACAACACCATAATTCAAATTTATCAATTCTTCCTTGGGATTCCTTGTTCATTGTCCATCTATCACATGCATATGAAATGATTGAAAATACCAGGCCTTGAGCCAGGCCACCTTAGTCCTCCAAGTGACATCTTTGCTTTTAACACTTAAAAGAAGTCTTTTGCAACAGATTTGCCAAATGCAATACATTCTTTGATTTCCTGCCTGATACTTCCATGGGTGTTGATTGTTGATCCAAGTAAAATGAAATCCTTGATTTCTTCAATGTTTTCTCTGTTTATTATGGTTTTACTTATTGGTCCAGTTGTAAAGATTTTTGTTTTCTTTATTTTGAAGTGTTATCCATACCTAAGGCTGTAATCTTTGATCTTCATTTCTGTTAGTTATCTGTTGTGTTGCTAGCTGCCAAGAAGTTAGCTCCAACTCATCGCAACCCTGTGTACAACAGAACAAAACACTACCTGGTTGTGAGCCATCAATGCTTTACTTGAGCCCATAGTTGCAGCCACTATGTCGATACATGTCATTGAGGGTCTTCCCCTTTTTTCGCTGACCCTCCACTTTACAAAGCATGATATCCTTCTCCAGGGAATGGTACCTTTTGACAGCATGACCAAAGTAGGTGAGACAAAGTCTGGCCATTCTTGCTCCCAAGGAGTATTCTGGCTACAATTCTTGCACGACAGATTTGTTCATTCTTCTGGCAGTCCGTGGTACTTTTAATATTCTTCACCAACACGACAACTCAAAAGCATCAACTAAGCATCAACTCTTCTTTATTCTACATGTTCATTGTCCAGCTTTCACATGCATATGAGGTTACTGGAAATACCATGACTTGGGTTAGGTGCACCTTAATCTTCAAAGAGACATTTTGCTCTTCAACACTTTAAAGAGGTCTTTTGAGGCAGATTTGCCCAGTGCAATACATCATCTGATTTCTTGATTTCAGCTTCCATTGGTATTAAGTATGGATCAACATAATATAAAATCTCTGACAACTTCAATCTTATTTTCCATTTATTATGATGCTGCTTATTGGTCCAGTTGTAAGGATTTTCATTTTCTTTATGGTATAATCCATACTGCAGATTGTAGGCTTTAATTTTCATCAGCACATGTTTCAAGTCATCTTCACTCAGCAAACAAAGTTATGTTGGCTGCATATCGCAGGTTGTTAATGAGTGTTCCTCCAATCCTGATGCTGTGTTCATCTTCATATTGTCCAGCTTCTCAGATTATTTGCTCAGCATACAGATTGAATAAGTATGGTAAAAAAATACAACAGTGACACACATCTTTCCTGCTTTTAAGCCATGTAATATCCTCTTATTCTGTTCAAATGACAGCCTCCAGATCTGTATACAAGTTTCTCATGAGCACAATTAAGTGTTCTGGAATTCTCATTCTTCTCAATGTTATCCATAATTTGTTATGATCCACACATTTGAATGTTTTTGTACAGTCAATAAAACACAAGTAAATACCTTTCTGGTATTCTTTGCCTTCAGCCAAGATCCATCTGACATCAGCAATCATATCATTCCACATCCTCTTCTGAATGTAGCTTGCAGT
Source organism: Orycteropus afer afer (assembly GCF_000298275.1). Lineage (NCBI taxonomy): Eukaryota > Metazoa > Chordata > Mammalia > Tubulidentata > Orycteropodidae > Orycteropus > Orycteropus afer. The sequence continues at coordinate 3,256,319 of NW_006921895.1, forward strand.
TCTTGAAGTTCGCTGTCAATATACTGCTGAAACCATTTTTGAACTATCTTCACCTAAATTTTACTTGGATGTGATATTAATGATATTGTTTGATAATTTCCACATTCTGCTGGATCACCTTTCTTTGGAATCGATACAAATATGAATCTCTTCCAGTCAGTTGGCCAGGTAACTGTTTGTTAAATTTTGGGGCATAGATGGATAAATGCCTCCAGCATGGCATCCTGTTAAAATGTATCAGTGTACAACAGAACAAAACATCAATTCCTTAAGCCTTGTTTATCGCCAACTCCTTCAGTGCAGTTTTGACTTCTTCATTCAATACCATTGGTTCTTGATCATATGCCACCACCACCCCCAAAATAGATCAATATTGATCATTTTTATTCTGTACAGTGATTGTGTATTCTTTCCATCTTCTTTTGATGCTGCCAGCATCATTCAATATTTTTCCCATAGAATCTTTCAATATTGCAATTCAAGGCTTGAATTTTTCTTCCCTTCTTTCAGCTTGAGAAATGCCTAGCTTGTTCCCTTTTGGTTTTCTAACTCCAAGTCTTTGAACATTTCATTATAATAATTGACTTTGTCTTCTCGATCTACTCTTTGAAATCTTCTGTTCAATTTTTTATCTTGTCATTTCTTCCATTTGCTTTAGCTACTCTCCATTCAAGAGCAAGTTTCAGTCTCTTCTGACATACATTTTGGTCTTTTCTTCCTTTCCTGTCTTTTTAATGACTTTTTTTTTTTTCCTTTATGTATGATGTCATCCTACAATTGGTCTGGTTTTCCATCATTGATGTTCAAGGCATCAAATCTATTCTTCAGATGGTCTCTAAATTCAGGTGGGATATAATCAGGGTCATGTTTCGGCTCTTTTGTACCTGCTTTAATTATCTTCAGCTTCAATTTGAACTTGCATATGTGCAATTGATTGTCTGTTCCACAGTCAGCTTCTGGCCTTGTTTTGGCTGAAAATATTGAACTTCTTCATTGCCTCTTTCTACAGATGTAGTCAATCTCAATCCTCTGTGTTCTATCTGGCAAGGTCCCTGTGCATAGATGCCATTTATGTTGTTGATAAGAGATACTTGCAATGAATAAGTCATTGGTCTTGTAAAATTCTATCATGTGATCTTTCATTTCTATCACCAAGGTCATATCTTCCAATTACCGGGTTCTTCTTTGTTTCCAGCTTTTGCATTCCAATCACCAATAATCATCATTACATCTTGATTGCATGTTTGGTCACTTTCAGACTGCAGAAGTTGGTAAAAATCTTCAATTTCCTCATCTTTATCTTAATGGTTGGTGTATAAATTTGAATAATAGTAATATTAATTAGTCTTCCTTGTAGGTATATGGATATTATCCTATCACTGACAGCATTGTACTTCAAGATAAATCTTGAAACATTCTTTGTGATGATGAATGACATGTCATTCCTCTTCAATTTGTCATTATTGGCATAGTAGATCATGATTGTGTGATTAAAAATGGCCCAAACCAGTCCATTTTGCTCACTAATGCCTAGCATATTGCTCTTTACCCATTCTGTTTCATATTTGACAATTTTCTAACATTTATACTCTGTACATTCCACATTCTGATTATTAATGGATGTTTGCAGCTCTTTCTTCCCATTTTGAGTAGTTCCCCAACAACAAATGGAGATCCTGAAATGTTTCTTCCATCTACATCATTATGGTCAACTCTACTTTGAGGACACAGCTCTTCCTTAGTCGTATTTTGGGTGCTTTCTGACCTGAGGGACTCATTTTCCATCACTGTATTTGACAATATTTCAGGGCTATTCATAAAGTTTTCCGGTAATATATCAGAAAGTGTTTCACTGCTATTCATAAGGTTTTCACTGGCCAACACTTTGAGAAGTGGATGGTCTCTTCTTCTTCTGAATCTGTCTTATTCTGGAAGCTCCACTGAAACTTGTTCACCATGAGTGACCCTGCTGGTATTTTAAATATTGGTGGCATAATCTCCAGTCTCACAGCAACACATAAACCAGCACAGTATAACAGACTGACAGATTAGTGGTGGTTTAGATATCTAGTGCTGCTTTAACAGAAATATCACAAGTGGATGGATTTAACAAATAAAAAAATATTTTAGAAGACTAGAAGTATGCATTTAGTGTCCTGGCTCTAGGGTAAGGTTTTCTTTCTGTTGGTTCTGGGGGAATATCCTTATTCCTTGGCTCTTTAGTAATTTTCATGTGGTGTAGAGACTACCTTCTCCTGTTTCTGCTTGTCTAATCTGCTTCTTTCATCTCTCAAGAGAATCACTTAAGGCAAACCCTACAGTAATTGCACCTTATTAACACAATAAAAACTTATTTCCAAATGGGATTATAATCCAGACATAGAAATTGGGAACTACAATACAGATTTTTGAGGAACACCATTCAATTACTAACATTCTACCCCTTGGCCCCACAAATATTCGTGTCCTTGCTACATGCAAAATATTTACCCCATAATATCATCTCTAGGGGAGCTCTGATAATGTAGTGCCTAAGGCACATGACTGGAACCAAGAGGTGGTTCAAACCCACCAGCCACTTCTCAGAAGGAATTTTGAGCAGTCTACTTCCGTAGTGATACTGCCTCAGAAACCCAAGGAGGGGCCACTATCATAGAGTCTGACTCGATGGCACATAATATGATCTCAAAAGTCTTACATCAACTCAAAATCCAAAATCTCATCATGTAAATCAAATATAGCTGAGACTTTAGGCATATTTCATCCTGGGAAAAATCCTCTTCATCTGTGAAGCTAAAATACAAGATGTTCATTACAAAAGTACAATGGTGGAGCAGGCACAAGGTAGGCATCTGTATAACAAATGGGAGAAATTGGAGGGAAGGAAGGGACAACAGACACCAATCATGTCCAAATCTAGCAAAATAATGAACATTACCTCACAAAGTTGAAAATAATCCTCTGTTTTTTGGGACCATCTAAGCAATGACCATGACCTGCAGACTCTGGGTTTTAGCCATGCCTTCTGGATTGTGGTTGGAGGTCCCTTAGTCTGGGCTTCAACTCTACCTTGTAGGCTCGCTGGGATGACAACTCTGCTCCCTTGGTAATGGCATAACTAGAGTTGCTGTCATCTAGTCTGGTAACTTATCATGTCAACATCCCCCTCCCACACCCCAGCCCCATGGACCTCTTGTCATAACAAAACTATAGAATATTTAGTAATGTTTATTATTAATTTTAATCATAGTGTAAAATATGATAAAGTTTTAAATTACTTAAATGTGATATTTCTTTGATTATATGAATACTAACAAGAAAATTGTTTGCAAATTATTTTCACATTTAATTGTATCCTTACATGTTACAACATTATTAGTAACTGAGTGAAAGCCTATTTTTATTTTTCTCCTTCTTTTCCTGTATTTATTACTTCATTGTCATAAAAGTAACTGATATAGGTTCACAAATACTGATTATCACAATATTTTAGCTAAAATACCAAAAATTTTACAAAGTCAGTGATTATATGTGATAGTTGGAGCTGTGTGTCAACTTGGCTGGATCCCAGTTCTGTGTGATTTTTCCCATGATGGGATCAGATGACTGTGTTCTGAGTGGCCAGTCTGCCCAAGGGGAGTTTCCCTAGGGGTGTGGCCTGCTTCCAAGATAACCAGGGACA
>NW_006921895.1:3282168-3283442 GCF_000298275.1 Orycteropus afer afer
TAGCGACCCCTCCTTGGGTTTCCGAGGCAGTATCACTACGGAAGTAGGATTGCCCAACCTTCCTTCCGAGGAGTGGCTGGTGGGTTTGAGTAAGTGATAATTAAGTCCAAATTATCTATTTTTTATGGGTAGCACTTTTGGTTTAAGAACTATGTTCATACTCAAGTCTCATGAATGTGTTCACTTGTGGAATGTCCTAGAAACTTTATTATTTTACCATTCATATTTTGTTTTCTGACCAGCCAGAAATTGATTTTTTTTTTCAAATAATGCAAGTTAGGGTAAATTTTTCATTTTTCCATATGGATTCAATTGGTCCAGTAGGTGAAAAATAATTTTTTACTTACTACTCTATAAGACCCATTTTGCCATAAATCAAATATCCATAATGAATGGGTCTGTGCTTGGCCTCTTCACTCTGTTCCAGTGATCTGTCAGCTCATTGGCAACAGGTTAATCATTGACTGTGCTACATTCTACAAGTTTTGATGTGCTTTGTTTTTATTACTATTGGTTTCAAAATACTTTCTCACTTTGACTTACCCATGATTAACTTAGAAGTCCATTGTTTAAATTCTATACATACAAGAATTTCATTTTTTGTTGTTGTTTTGTTATCGATTTCTGGCTCAATTCTACTCTGACCACAGAATATATTATGCATGCTTTCAGTTCCTTGAAATTTGTTTAGACTTGTTTTGTAGACAAGTATATGACCCATTTTAGTAAATATTTTGTGTACACTTAAAAATAATGTTAATTAAGGTATTGTTGAGTGAAGCATTCTAAATATGCCAAGCAGGTCATATTAATCATTTTTCTTTTTTTTAAATATTCTAACTATTTTTGTCTACTTATTCTATTACACTACTGTTAAAATTTAGTGCTCTGGGAGTTCTTTAGTCTATTTCTATTTTAGTACTGTCAATTTTTGCTTTATATATTTTGAAGTTGTTTTATTAGGTATATGGCTATACTTTATACATTATAAAGTTTTATGACTATTATAAGAATTTCTCCCTTGCATAGAATACAATCTAAAAATCAGTACAGGTAGGGCCATATAAAATGACAGCAAGTCACATCATAATGAATGTTTACAACTAAATGCGAGCACCAAATTCAGCCTCTTTGAATCCTAAGACTCCTATTTTTCCCTCAGGATTTTTCATGACTTAAAACTTGTAATTTATCCACTGTCATCTGGGTTAAAAGTAGATAGACACTATCTTCCATCAGCATCAGTATATTAAATATTAAAAAAAAAAAAAAAA
>NW_006921895.1:3285092-3287360 GCF_000298275.1 Orycteropus afer afer
AAAACCAGTCCATTTCAGCTCACTAATGCTGAGGATATCAATCTTTATGCATTCCATTTCATTTTTGACAACTTCCAATTTTCCTAGATTCATAATTCGTACGTTCCATGTTCCGATGATTAATGGATGTCTGCGGCTGTTTCTCTTCAATTTGAGTGGTGCCACATCAGCAAATGGAGGTCTCGAAAGCTTTATCCATAGGAGTAAGTCTGGGTTTATCCAGATGATGCAGCTCTTTCCCAGTCCTATTTTGAGAGCCTTCTAACCTAACCGGATTATTCATAAAGTTTCACAGTAATGTGTCAAACAGTATTTATTTGCTATTCATAAGGTTTTCCCTGGCCAATTATTTGAGAAGTAGATGGCCTCCTTTTTCCTAGCCTGTCTCAGTCTGTAAGCTGGGCTGATAGCTGTGCACCATGTGCATCCTGCTGAGTTAGAAACACCAGTGTCTCAGCCTCAAAATTCACATCAACATGTCACCACAGTAGGACAAACCAACAGACAAGTTTGTCTCCCTGTTGGAAATCTCTCGTAGTACATTTACATACTGTCTTACTATATTACATACTGTCTTAAATTTTAGACTGTATGCATGTGCACACATACACACACAGTGGGTTGCTCTTGCTGTAGTGGATTATCTTTTGTATTTGTCACCAGAAGGAACACTATAATAGATGTCTAATAGAAAAGAAAAAAAAAAAACTTGGGGATATTCTAACCTATCCCATTTTCTCATATAACATCAACTGATCCATCAAGTACACAGGAAAGAATCTGGATGAGATCCAAGCTTTTGATATATCAGAATGTGTGTGTCCATTTTACCCATCAACTTTTCTAATTTAAGCCTCAAAAGATTCCTTCCAGGCATGGAATTATTTCCTTTCTTAAAACAAGTCCTATAATCTCTTTAAATAAATTCATTTTCTCTCTTGAACTAGAAAACCATTTGAAGTAGAGAACACTAATTTCCTCTGGTTCTGACCTCAAGATCTTATAGAGAGACCAAAATCTCTCTTCATTTCTTTTCACTCTTCAGCACTACCTACTGGGAAGGTCTGCATGGTGCACTCCAGTAATTCAGGATTGTAAAAAATGGAGCCAGCAACATTCCATGACTGCCAGTACACTACATTCATATCAGCAAATTTCATTTTAGAAATAGGTAGATTAAAAATTGTAAAAGAAATAAAAATTAAAATGTAAACCAATAATAAAAATATTTACATTGAAACAATGGTTTCTCTAACATGGTGATACAGATAGTCAACAATCTCCATTCCCTTATAACAATTTGAGAATAAAATGCAGCAGAATAGCACAAACAACACAATAGAATCAATAGACTTAAGTTTCCAATGACCATTCCAAGAATTAGGGTGCCTAGATGAAGGCAAAATGAGGAGAAAGATTTCAAAGTGTGATAATCTTTCTTTTAATGGCTTATGAGTGTTACTCTTGCCCTACTGCCATCTAATCGAACAATTGCAAACAAAGCCAGTGGTTGGCTGAGCTGCAATGAGAAAGGATAGAGCATCTTGAAGAAACACAAACATGCATCTTAGGGATAGGAAAAAAGTGAAGAATCTTAATTTTAATGGATGGTCTGATATTTCAAAAACCTAAGATCTCTCAGGGGGCAATCAGGAAAAAAAAATGGATTCACAGGGAAAAGATAGCCCCTCTTCATCTTACAAAGCTGAAAAAAAAAAAAAAAATTATCCACAGTGCTCTAGAGAATCACTCTCACCTATCTCCTATTTAAGCAGAATCTTGAACAAAGTGAGAGGTGGCTTGAGGAGCAAAAAACAAAGCACATGGGTTCCTTAAGGCAAGAAGAAAAGTAAAGAATTTAATAATGTTATGAATTATCTGATAATTCAAACTTCAAATGTCTTTCTAGGGACAATGAGAAAGATGGAACAGGGAGAAAATAACACCCACCATTCCTACAAGACAGAAAATGGTTTCTCTCCAACACTTAAGATATATCCCTCCTGCTGGGCCCCAATACAAGCTGGCAGGCCCATGCACAGTTCACAAAATATAAACTAAGAAAGTTCCAGGTACCATCCCATAGAAGATACAAGAGAGGCACAAGTTTCCAGAACTATAGAGTCAGTCCTGAAAAATTTAAGGGCAAAAGTACCCACTAGTGGAATTTGGAGGATGAGGGAGGAAATAAAGGAAAAATATAATACCACAAAGTCTGGAGAAAGGGAAAATTCTGAATCCCAGAAAGACACAATAAAATACTTAAAT
>NW_006921895.1:3287642-3293783 GCF_000298275.1 Orycteropus afer afer
AGTTCAATAAGGGAAAAGAAACATTAAGAGCCAAAGAGAAATACTAGAATTGAAGAATAAAATAAGTGAATTGATGAATGCAAGAGAAGAATTCAACAGCAGATTTGAGCAGACAAAGGACAGAATATGTGAATGAGAAGATAAGATAACTGAACTTCTCAAGTCTGAAGAGAAACAAGGGAAAAAAAAAAAAAAAAGAAAATAAGGTCAAACAGAATCGTGTGGAAGAAATCCTGCATTAGGAATTTGAGAATTTCAAAAGAGGAGAAAAAGAAAGGGATAGAAATATTTTCCAAGATATAATGACAAAATTTCCTAGACCTGAATAAGGAATCTCATCTGCAAATTTAGGGAAATAGACAGATTTTAAGCAGTAGGATTACAGAGACATAATGGAATAAAACTTTTGAAAACTAAAGACAAAGCGTTCTTAAAGCAGCAAGAGAAAATCAAAATATAACATATAGGTGTCCTTGATAAGAACTAGTACAGATTTCTCCTCACAAACCCTGGAATCCAGGATGAAATAGAATGACTTATTCAAACTATTGAAGGAAAAGAACTGTCAACAAAGAATTCTTTACCTAGCAGAGTTGTTGTTATTCCCAAATAAGCAAAAGTTGTGACAATTCATTACTATAACACTTGCTCAGCAAAAATGATTTAAGAGAGTTTTTCAGATGGAAAGGAAAGAATAATAGACTGATATTCATATCTGAATATGGGGGAGAAAAACAAAAGAGAGAGAGAAAGAGAGGTATTTGCAATAAAGGTAATGGCATGGGTAAATATAAAGGCCATTGAATAGATTTGGTACCCTTGTCAAAGATTAGTTGAATGCATTTGCATAGTCAATAAAACAGGAAAGCATCCTTTTAGTATTCTCTGCTTTTTGCTAAGATCCATCAGCAATGTCATCCCTCATTGCACATCATCTTCTGAACATGGTTAGAATTTCTATAGTTCCTTGTCAACATATTTCTGTAACTATTTTTGAATTAACTTCAGCAAAATTTTACATGCATGTGATATTAATGATATTATTCAATAGTTTCTGCATTCTGTTGGATCACCTTCAGAATGGGCACAAACAAGATATCTTCCAGTTGGTTGGCCAGGTAACTGTCTTCCAAATTTCTTGACCTAGAAATAAAATTTAATAAAATGTAATTTATTTTTATTTACTGTCTTTCAAATTCAAGAGTTGTTCCATGGTATGGTGGGTAATGTTATGTTTCAACTTGGCTAGGCATGATTCTCAGTAGTTTGGCAGGTATTGGGTTGAGTGCTCTTCCATAATTAAATATAATGTAGTCACCTCTGTGATGAGATTTGATGTAATGTAATCGCTTTCATGATGATATCTGATATGAGCATGAAATCAGTTGAAAGAAGAGTTTCCTAGGGTGTGTAACTCGCCTCCAGTATATAAAGGGTTGTTCCTCCAAGGCTCACTCTCACTTTGGATCTGCATTTCATTCATCACCATCTGACCTTTAATTCTTTGGATGTGAACCAGCAGCCAGCCACCTGACCTGCAGAGTTTGGAATACACTATCTCCTTCAGTGCCGTCAGCCAGCAGCTTGTCATCAGATTATCAATTTTGAGCTTGTGAGCCCCTGCAACCGTGTGAATCAGAAAAAGCCTCCAGCCTGATACCTGGCCCATGGACTTGGACTTGTCAGACTCCGCAACTGTGTGAGCCATTCCTTTGAATTAAATCTATGTATGTGTGTATATATGTATGAATGCATGTATGTATTGTATGTATTATATATGTACCTGGCTATCCAGCTCTCTCTCTCTCTCTCTCTCTCTATATATATATATATATATATCAGAAAATAAATAAATAAATAAATAAAACATTGCCATCAAGTGAATTTCAACTGCTACTAACCCCCAAAGCTAAAGATGAGGAAATTGAAAATTTTATCAACTTCTACAGTCTGAAATTGACTGAACATGCAATCAAGATGTGTTGGTTATCACTGGTGACTGGAATGCAAAAGGTGGAAACAAAGAAGAATCACCAGGTGTTGGAATATTTGGCCTTGGTGATAGAAATAATGCTGGAGATTGTATAATAAAATTTTGCAAGACCAATGATTTATTCATTGCAAATACCTTTTTTCAACAACACAAATGGCATCCACACATGTGGACTTCACCAGATGGAGTACACAGGAATCAGATTGACTACATCTGTGACAAGAGGTAATGGAAAAGCTCAATATTTTCAGCCAAAACAAGGCCAGGGGCTGATTGTGGAACAGACCATCAACTACTCATATGAAACTTCAATTTGAAGTTGAAGACAATTAAAACAAGTCTACAAGAGCCGACATATGATCTTTAATATATCCCTCCTGAATTTAGAGGCCATCTAAAGAATAGATTTGATGCATTGAAGACCAATGACTGAAAACCAGAAGAATTGTGGGATGACATCAAGAGCATCATCCATGAAGAGAGCAAGAAGTCATTAAAAAGTCAAGAGAGAAAGAAAAGACCAAAAGGGATGTCAGAAGAAACTCTGAAAATTGCCCTTGAGCAAAGAGTAGCTAAAGCAAATGGAAGAAATGAGAAGATAATGGAGCTGAACAGAAGATTTCAAAGAGCAGCTCAAAAAGACAAACTCAATTACTATAATGAAATGTACAAAGACCTGGAGTTAGAAAACCAAAAAGGAAGAACATGCTCAGCATTTCTCAAGCTGAAAGAACTGAAGAAAAAATTTAAGCCTCGAGTTGCAATATTGAAAGATTCTATGGGAAAAATATTGAATGATGCATGAAGCTTCAATAAAAGATGGAAGGAATACACAGAGTCACTGTACCAAAAAGAACTGGTAGATCTTCATCCATTTCAGGAGGTGGCATATGTTCAAGAACATATGGTATTGAAGGAAGAAGTCAAAGCTGCACTGAATTGGAATTGGAATTGACGGAATAACCATTGAGATGTTTCAAAAACAGATGTCCCACTGGAGGCACTCATTTGGTTATGCCAAGAGATTTGGATGACAGCTACCTGGTCAACTGACTGGAAGAGATTCATGTTTGTACCAAATTTTGATTCCAAAGAAAGGTGATCCCACAGAATGTGGAAATTATCAAAACAATTATCATTATTATCACACACAAGTAAAATCTTACTGAAAAATAATTCAAAAATGGTTGCAACAGTATATTGACAGAGAACTTCCAGAAATACAAGCTGGTTTCAGAAGAGGATGTGGAATGAAAGATATCATTATTGATGTCAGATGGATCTTGGCTGAAAGCAAAGAATGCCAGAAAGGTACTTGTGTTTTATTGACTATGCAAAAGCATTTGATTGTGTGGATCATAACAAATTGTGGATAACATTGAGAAGAATGGGAATTCCAGAACATTTAATTGTACTCATGAGGAACATGTACATAGACCAGGAGGCTATTGTTCAAACAGAAAATGGGATCCCTGCATGGTTCAAAATCAAGAAGGGAGTGCATCAGGGTTGTATCCTTTCACCATACTTATTCAATCTGTATGCTAAGCAAATAATCTGAGAGGCTGGATTATATGAAGAAGAATGTGACATCAAAGATTGGAGGAAGAATCATTAACAACCTGCAATATGCTGAGAACATAACTTTGCTTGCTGAAAGTAAGGATTACTTGAGGCACTTATTGATGAAAATTAAAGAATACACTCTGCAGTATGAATTATATCTCAATATAATGGAAACAAAAATCCTCACAACTGGACCTATAATCAGCATTACAATAAATGGAGAAAAGATTGAAATTGTCAAAGACTTCACATTGCTAGGTTCTACAATCGACACCAATGGAGGTAGCAGTCAGGACGTCAGATGATGTATAGCACTGGGCAAATTGGCTGTAAAACATCTCTTTCAAGTGCTAAAGGGCAAAGAAGTCTCCTTGAGGTCTAAGGTGAGCCTGACACAAGCCATGGTATTTTAAATCGCCTCATATGCATGTTAGAGCTGGACAATGAATAAGGAGGACGAAAGAAGGGTTCATGCTTTTGAGCTGTGGTGTTGGCAAAGAATGCTGAAAGTACCATGGACTGCTAAAAGAACTAACAGGTCTGTGTTGGAGGAAGTGCAGCCAGAATGGTCCTTGGAAGTGAGAATGGCTAAACTTCATCTCACATACTTTAGTCATGTTATCAGAAAGGATCATTCCCCGGAGAAAGATGTCATGCTTGGTAAGGTGGAGGTTCGACGAAAGAGGGGAAATCTCTCAACATGATGGATTGACTCAGTGGCAGTGGCAGTAGGCTTAAGTATAGCAAGAATCATGGAGTTGGCTCAGGACCAGGCAGTGTTTTGTTCTGCTGTGCATAGCATCACTATGAGTAGGAGACAACTTGACAACACTTAAATAAGAGCAACAACTAACCCCCATTGGGTTTCTAAGGTTGAAAATCTTTACAGAAGTAGATTGCTTCATCTTCCTTCCATGGAGCAGCTGGTGGGTTTTAACCACCGACCTTCCAGTGAGCAGTCATATGCCTTATCAATTATGCCACCAGAGCTTGTTACTCACACACACACATTTCACTGCTTTTGCTCCTTTAGAAAACCTAGCCTATGACATTTGATACTTAGACTGGTTCAGAGAAATAAAATAGTAATTATGAATATTCTGAATTCATTCTCAAATCTCAGTAATCTTAAAGGCACTGATGACTCTGTCTCCAGTAGTAAAGAGGGCACTGCTAAGCAATGGCATGAGTTGGCAAAAGAAATGCACAAACTATCACCACTAGTAGGTCAAATACTTGTGAGAGACAAGGCTCTAGTTTTACATTTTACATTTTTCCACAATTTTGTCACAATGAAAAGTATAAGAAAGCTGTTTGGTTGGCCATACTGTCACTTGACAACGTGGTGAAAGAAAAGAGATAAGATTAAAGCTTCAGAGTCTCAGATCATGCATTGCATACAAGAACAGAAGTTACAAGAACAGAAAGTTTTCACTTGTGCCATGAAAGAAAGCCTTATTTCTTGTGGTAATGGGGCTGATATTGTCAAAAACCAAAATCCGAGTTTTAGGTACAATGCCACTTGAATCCTCAACCTCAAAAGGCACCCGATGTTAAAGTGAAGGCATTGATTGAGAAGTAAGATCCTGAAATTTGGGATGGGCAGATAATCAGGAAGTTGGAGTCAATCACACCTGCCAATGGAACCAAGCCTTTTAATCCAGTCTGAAGATATTACTCCATTTTAGTCTGCTAAGTGTTGGGCAATCTACTTCAGTAAGGATGCTGCCTCAGAAACCCAAGGAGGGGTCAATGGCAAATAACAGCAACAGTTTGTTAAAAATATCCTCCCCAGTAAACCATTATCCTTTGCAACCCCATCGGATGACAGTAAACCATCTGTGTCTGAATAATTTTTGTCAGAGATATCTCCTGCAGTGGCACCTGGGGCATGGTCTGGGGAATTATGAAAAGCAGAGGCTTTATACTGTATTGCTGAATGTTCTCAGAACCTATTTCCAACAGTCATTGCTTCTAGGCCTATAACTAGACTTAAATCTCAATGACGTGATCTACATAGCATGACCCAGAAAGAAATATGTTACACTTCAAAATACCTACTTGGTTTTTCTACTGTATAGAGACAGAAACCTGGGAAATATGTGTGGGGATGGCTATTAATGGTGCAAGAAATGTAAAGTTGAGTCATTCTGAGTTTATTGATATGGGTCCACTATGTATAGATTCATCATTCACTGTTTGAGCTAGAGAGGTTTGAAAAGGTTCTAATAGTTTATTTGGTTGCCTCAATGGAGCATGGATCATGTGATGGCCTACACTAAATCAAGTTAAAATGTCAAATATGCCTTGGTATATCATCAAAGGAAGGTATCCAAAAGCTTAGAGAAATTGGCATGTTAGAGAGGATTTATTAGTTTGGACTCATAGATCCAATGCAATGCCCAGAGAACACAGTTTTTAACCACAATAAAGAACAAATTTGTGAAGGGAGCCCCAGAATGCTTGAAGACTGAAGTGCTTGCTATTTTATGTAAGTCAGATTTGATAGTGAGAACTATACTAACTGAATTAATACAGCCCTGGTAGCATAGTGCCTAAGGCACTTGACTGCTAACTAGAAA
>NW_006921895.1:3293895-3294989 GCF_000298275.1 Orycteropus afer afer
CAGTGTGGCTAATTGGACCCAGTGGTGGTATGGGCCAAGTGGTGGCATGTGGTTACAGTAATGGATAACAAAGTCAAAGCAGTAATCAGAATAGAGTGACATGCATGAACTTATGGTGCCCCAGGAGTAAAATAGATGGGAAATCTACTAAATAGTTACTTGATCTGCTGTATAAACAGGAGAATTCTAGAGCAAATGAATGACAGTCTAACTTGAATCATGAGAATAGAGTGTCACGCATTAGAATAGAGTTTCACAGTCCCTCAACAAATTCCCAGCCTTGAGCCAGTTTACAGACCACACCAACTTGAATGAAAGAGAGGCTGGATTCCCTTCAGGAAGGACCTTACTGCACTGCTAAAAATTTACACTGTTAATCTTTAATCTTTCTCCCAACCTTCCCCAAAAGGGATCATTGGTCTTTAACAAGAATGAGTGTTCATTGGAGGAAAGGAAAAAAGTCAGATTTTTCAGGGACTACTGGACACTGGTTATGAATTAACTTTAATTTTAGGAGACCCAAAACATCACTATGACACACTAGTCAGAGTAGAGGCATATCTAAGTCAAGTTATTAATATAGTCTTAGCAAAGGTCCATCTCACAGTGCATCCCTGAACCCATCTGTAATGATTTCTCCAGTTCCAGAATGCATTATTGGAACAGACATCCTTAGCAACTGGCAGAATCCCCACATTGGACACCTGATATGTGGAGTAAGGGCTAGTATGGTAGGAAAAGTGAAATGGGAGTCATCAGAACTGCTCCTACCTAGGGAAAGAGTAAACCAAAACCAATACTGCATTTCTTGAGGGACTGCAGAGATTAGTGTCCCCATCAAGTACTTGAAGAATGCAGGAATGGAAATGTCTACCACATCCCCATTCATATAACCTATTTGGCCTGTACACAAAAACAGATGGATTTTGGAGAACGACCATGGATTGTCAAAACCTTAACCAGGAGGTGATTCAAATTGCAGTTGCTGTTCCAGATGTAGATTAATTGCTTGAGCAAATTAATATATCTCCCAGCATCTGGTATGCAGCTATTGATGTGGCTAATGCCTGTTTCTCCATAGTTGCTTTGAAAGA
>NW_006921895.1:3299204-3312367 GCF_000298275.1 Orycteropus afer afer
CTATGAGTCGGAAACGACTCGACGGCACTTAACAAGAACAACAACATGCCAGCCTCACAATCCTTGCTATATCTGAGCCCATCATTACAGCCACTATATCAGACCATCTTATTGAGTGCCTTCCCCTTTTTCTTTGACCCTCCACTTTACAAAGCATGGCATCCTTCTTCAGGGAATGGTCTTTTCTGACAACATAGCAAAAAATAGGTGAAACAAAGTCTGGACTAGATGGCAGTGAATTTATTATTATTATTATTATTACTATTACTCCTAGTGACTCATTTGAAAATTTTTTTCTTCCTGTCCCCACAACCCTATGTTCTGTGAGTCTAGAGATCATAGTTCCAAATGGAGGAATGCTCTCACCTGTAGACACAATATTGATTATTGATTCCATTGAACTGGAATTAAAAATGTCACTCAATCACTTTGGACTTTCATACCTCTGGACTAATGGACCAAAAAAAAAAAAAAAAGCATTATCATATTGGCTGGTGTGGTTGATCCTGATTACTAAGGAGGAATCCAACTGATGTTACATAATGGAGATAAAGAAGAGTATGTCTGAAATACAGGAGATCCTTTAGGGTGTCTCTTAGTACTACCATGCCTCGTGATTAAAGTCAATGAAAAGCTACAGCAACTCAATTGTAACATGATTAATAATGGCTCAGAACCTTTAGGAATGAAGATTTGTGTCACTCCACCAGGAAAAGTACCATGACCTGGTGAAGTACTTGTTGAGGGCAAAAGGAATATGGAATATATAATGGGAGAAGGTAGTAGTAAATACCAGTTATAGTCATGTGCATGGCCTTTTGGAGAAATTAGGACTGTAATTTAATTGTTATGAGTATTTCTTCCTTGTTTTATTGTATATACATGTGTTTCTGTGTGTGTGTATGTATATATGTATGTATATATATTCAGATATAAATAGACCTTAGCTTCCCTCTCTTATACAATTACTTATAAAATATAAGATGTAAATGGGGCTAGTGTATTTTCAGTTGTACACATTTTAGTTGTGTCATGTTAGGCACAAGTATAACCCCATAATGTGTTTATTTAGAGATTATGTAAGGTTTAAGGAGATGGGTACAGGTGTCAAGTTGACAAGGGTAGACTATGATGGTTAACTTGGCTAGATTATGATTCTCAGTAGTTTGGCAGACATGGACTGATTGCTCTTCTACAATGTAATATATTGTAGCCATTATATTACATTGTAGAAGAGCAATTATGAGATTGTAGAAGAGCAATCTCATCAGATGATGAGATCTGATATGAGCATCCTGTCAGTTGAAAGAGGAGTTTCCTAGGAGCTAGGGTCAGCCTCTAGTATATAAATGGATGTTCCAGCAATGCTTACTGTAACCCCGGATACTGCATTTGATTTGTCATCATGTGACTTTTGGCTTTGGGGACATGAGCCAGAAGCCTAACACTTGACCTGCATATTTTGAGTTCCCTAGGTCCTGTAAGAACATGACTTAGGAGAAGCCTCTACCCTGATGCCTGACCTACAGATTTTAGACTTGCCAGCCTTCACGATTGTGTGAGCCATTTCCATGAATCAAATCTCTGTAAATATATTAATTTAAGAAGCTGTTGTAGTGGGTAAGACATTTGGATGCTAACTAGAAGGTAAGCAGTTCAAACCTACCAACTTGTCTGAATAAGGAAGATGAGGCATTCTACTTGCATAAAGATTTACAGTATTGAATACCCATTGGGGGTCACTATGAGTTGGAATAGACTTGATGGCAGTGGGCTTGGTGATTATATATATATATATATATATATATATATATATATATATATATACACACACACACACATATACACACACACATACATATACACACACACACAGATAGGACCCACCTCAAAAGGAAGGAAGGGGGAGGGAGCACTGGGGATGACAAAAAGTGGCAGAATCCAGGTAGGGACTACAGATAGGACCCACCTCCAGAGGCAGGAAAGGGAGGAGAGGGCGGAGAGATTTCCAACAGCTAAGGGAGACAAACTTGTCTGTCAGTTTGTCATACTGTGGTGGCTTGCATGTTGCTGTGGGGCTTGAGGCTGTGCCACTGGTGTTTCAAAGCCAGCAGGGTTGCACATGATGCACAGGTTTCAATGCATTGAATGTTTCAATGTTACAGACTGAGACAGACTAAGAAGGAAGAGGCCATTCTCTTCTTAAAGAACTGGCCAGGGAAAGCCTTAAGAATAACAGAGAAACACTGTCTGATACATTACTGGGTAACTTTATGAATAGCCTGGACACAATGTCTGATTCAGTGCAGAAAGACAAGCCCCTTAGGTTGGAAGACACTCAGAATACAACTGGAAAAGAGCTGCCTCACCACAGTAGAACCAACCTTACTGATATGGGTAAAGTAAATCTTTCGAGACCCCCATTTGCTGATATGGCATGACTCAAATTGAGGAGAAACAGCTGCAAACATCCATTAGTAATCAGAACATAGACTATAAGAAATATGAATCTGGGAAAGTCAGAAGTTGTCAAAAATAAAATGGAATGCTTAAAGATTGATATCCTAGGAATTAGTGAGCTGAAATGGACTGTTTTTGGCCATTTTGAATCAGAAAATCATATGATCCACTATACTGGGAATGACAATTTGAAGAGGAATGGTGTGGCATTCATCCTTGCAAAGAATGTTTCAAGATCTGTACCTAAGTACAATGCTATCAATGATAGGATAATATCCATACGCCTACAAGACAAATCAGTTAATATGACTATTATTCAAGTTTAGGCACCATCAACCAAAGTCAAAGATGACAAAATTGAAGATTTTTATCAACTTCTGCAGTCTGAAATTGACTGAACACGCAATCAAGATGTGTTAATTACCACTGGTGACTGGAATGCAAAAGATGGAAACAAAGAAGAATCATTGCTACTTGGAAAACTTGGCCTTGGTGACAGATATAATGCTGGAGATTGCCTGATAGAATTTTGCAAGATCAACAACTTATTCATTGCAAATACCTTTTCTCAACATTACAGCAAAATACTATGTTTAGAAACTCATCCAGATATATATGAGTAGCACATCCAAAAGAGGTACTTTTATATTTTTGAAACAAATTTGGTTAATTAATAGCTTTGGAACAGTGTCTATACACTTGCATATACATTTAAAAATGACTTTTGAGTACTCCCTCTCACTACATCAATATCCTGTAGGTTATACAGATAAATACAAAACAAAAAATCTTTTCCAAAATAGGCACTATATCCATTTTATGCTGGGATCCAGACACAGCAATCTTAAATTACTCTATACTCAATCTACCTAGAGTAAGAGAAAGGGTTATTAAAGGATATGGAAAAATACCTAAATGTTAATACAGGAAATACACCTTAGCTTCATTGAAAATAAACTAAGAACTAGAGCACTACTGAGATCTGAGATTGTTCTTCTCTCAGGGCTATTTTCTCATCTCTCCTTTGTTCTGCCCACTGTCTCTATGATTCACTCTCCCAGCTTTCTCATCCTGTGGTTACAGCCCAAAAGGGCTTCTATGTGCATCTCTATCATCAACTAGGTCTGTCTTCCTATATGCCATTTTTAGTATCTTCTGGGTTGATCTAACTTATCTTATTTTAGCCAAACCTTAAATATTGCCTACTGGTCAAGCAAGAACCAGATATCTCTAGTGCAAAACATAGACCAGGGGATTTAGGATACATTCCAATGAGGAGTTGCAATCAGTTTTGTAGGTGGCAATATAAATGTCCTGGCAAATGCCAGTGATCGTTTGGTCTACCTAATCTCCTTTGCCAAAGGGTGGAAGAGACTGTTAAACTCAGGCCATAATTTCATTTGTTTTTAACTGAAATATTTACAAAGTGTTATAAAATAGATATTTCATAAATCCAAAATGACAGCTCATCTTAAAAATGCTGAAACCTGGCATTCTTCCATATAAACAAATGTTGTTCTTCATGGAGCTACCTTTCCCCTTTTCTAAAGAGCCCAGGATCAGCACACTGCTGCATGGCCCAATCCTTTGGCAAAGCTGACTTGAATGCTTTGAATTTGAGACCCTTGGAGAAACCTTGAAGTAAGCTCCCATAGCTATGAAGGTAAATAAAAACAAGTTGTCCTTAAGCTGACTACAAGTCATGGCAACCTCATGTGTATCACAGTAAAACTGTGCTCCACAGGGTTTTTCAATGGCTGATTTGTTGGAAGTAGATTGCCCAGTCTTTTTTTCTGAGATGTCTCTACATAGACTTGAAACTTCAACTTTTTGGTTAGTAGCTAAGTGCATTATCCATTTATACCACCCAGGCACTCCATCGAAGGGAAATATTCTACCTTAATTACTTCTAAATCACAGCGTGCCACAGAATATTTAGATCACATTTACTGACTAAATCAATGCAGTGAAATAGTTAAAGCTTCAAGAAATTATCACTATATATACCTCACTCCTGATTGTTAATAATAAAGTGGCATCATTTTAATTAATGCCAGAGATCCACATATGCCACAAGTATCTCATTCATCCAACCATTTTTTCCTAAATCAAACATTTGAAAAAAAAAAAATAAAAAAATAGAAGGGCTAATAAGTAGGAAAAGTGACTGTGAACAGAATAGGCATTTCTTTATTTAGTCAATGAAGGTAATTAGCAGGAAGTGGCCAACAGGGAAGAAACAGAAAGAGAATGCTGGAACACAAAGGACCTCTTACAAGGAAACAAAGACCTTGGGATTGTTGAGAATTGATTTCATTATATATTCCAGTAATTGCTGGGAAGAGTTTCCTGGGACAAGCTGTTAAAGCAAGTCACATATGTAAAAAGGAAATGGTTTGTTTAGTAAAACTAGAAAAATGAACACCATAACTTATTTTTCTGGGTAAGGACTTTGGTAATCAATGAAGAAAACTTAACAATATAATTTACAGCCCTGTGTGCCTAAACTGGCATCCACAAATGTCATAAACAACTAAGTGGTAAGCTACTAATGTGAAGGTTAGTGATTTGCACTCATCTAGAGTTGAGTCGAATCCGACTCAATGGCAGTGAGTTTGGTTTTGGTTTTTTAGAATTGACTTGGAAGAAAGGCCTGGTGATCTGAAAGGTTGTGACCATGAAAGCCCTATGGAAGGCAGTTCTACTCTGCATCACAAGTGATCACTATGAGTTGGAATTGACTCCCTGGCAAACAATTTGGATTTTTGCTACTTGAACCTGTCATATAATGCAGAAGTAACTTAAAACTTGGGGGACTCAGATGAACCATCAAGCCAGATGCCTAAGTCCTAACATTCAGCCAGATGAAAATAAGGAAATATTTGTGTCCAAAAGTTTAACTTTCACTCTCTTTGCCAAATGAACCTGACAGCAAATGTTACTTCAAAACAGTCTGACCTCAGAAGCATCTGGAACATTCAGAGTCTGGGAGGGACTAACAGGATTTATATATACTAAAAGGAAAAGGCCACTCAGCACCTGGTGATAATACTGCATCCAATCAATTGAAATTAAATTCTAACAGGATTAAGGAGTCAGCAGTTAATACATAGGAGCAAGATTTCCTCCAAGCTGACATACACATTGAAAGTCTATCTTCTGTGGGAGAAGTGGCTAAGAATATGACATAATGCATTAGGAAGTAGGCAGCTTAAAATATGTGCTGAAATTCTAGCTTTTCATTCTGCTATGGCAATACAGATTAAGTCTGAATCTCCTAAGATTTATTACCCTATTTTCTTGCAGTGAATAGAAAAAGAGGCACTAGTATAACATTGTGGCACCAACCTAAATAAACTAAAATTATATATTAGGTTTGTAATGTGACTATCTCTCTTCCTGTCTTATACGTACAGACATGCACACATACACATACACACTCTGAAACAGTGAAGAGAATGTCCCAAAATACGCAAATCATGAATATGTTTCATTATCCAAAGCCAAGACCCTTTAGGTCATTGTTGTTGTAGCTCAGAAATCTACCAGTTCCCTGTTGATCTTTCTGAACTTTTCATTTGGCCATTTTTTCTCAGATTCAAAGGAGATGCTCACAGTTATGTAAATCAAGAATCAACATGTCCAACCCTAACCCAGTCTCCTAGACTTGCCTCCCTACCCAGTAACCCTCCCCCTGTGCTGCTTATGCACTCCTCTTTGTCCTGCAATAAGTACACAATAAATGTTCAGATAAAAAAAAAAAAAAGAAAAAAGAATCAACAAGTCCCTAACAGCAATTACAAGGGCCCTGACTTCTGCAAAAGCTCTTTCTGTCCCTGAGAATTATACCACTCCTTTAATGGTATTGTCACTTTATCATCTTGCCTCCAGCAGAGATCCTGGTTTGACAAAAGACACTACTTTTCCTTGGTTGCTTCTTTTTCCTTGCTAAAATTGATTTAAGTTCATTAAAAACTCTAGCTATTCAAAAAGCACACAGAGATTGGTGAGAAGCCCAGGCTCAAGGACAAGCTTGTCCTTTAGGGAGAGTTATGTCTTAGCTAAAACTTGCCTTCCCCTGGGGACAATAGTTTCCTGTCAGTCCTCTCTAAAAAGACTTTTTGTTTTGCTTATACCCCACATTTCTTGGTGTCAGTGAAGATAATTGGTCTTTATGTTAGATTCATTACATTAATGGCCCCAATACTTTGTCCCTCACAGTATCTTTAGGAGCTTTGGTGGCCTAGTGCCTAAGGAATTTGACTGTTAACCAGAAGGCTGGCTGTTCAAACCCACCAGCCACTTCTCGGAGGGAAGGCTGGGCAATCTACTTCTGTAGAGATACCACCTCGGAAACCCAAGGTGGGCTCATTGTGAGTTAAATTGACTCAAAGGCATTGAGTTCATTTTTTTTTTTTTAATTTACCAGCATCTTCACTTTCTGCTTTATAGTATTCTAGTGCCTTCTCATTCTGACTTTAAACACCAGTATATTACTTTGGCGGTTCAAACCCATCAGCCACTCCTCGGAAGGAAGGTTGGGCAATCCTACTTCCGTAGTGATAACTGCCTCGGAAACCCAAGGAGGGGTCGCTAGGAGTCGGGGCCGACTCTATGGCAAATAACAACAACAACAACATATTACTTTGGCCATTCTGATGTTTGCAAGTGTGATGCAAAATACTTGGAAAGTACTTGCACCTTGTGGTTGTTTCTCTTACCTTGCATAACCTTGAAGTGAGCATGCTAAAGCTAGCCTGGTGAAGTATGACATTTGAAGGAGAACCAGCCAAGGCCATGCTAAATTAGCCCAATAAGGAAGATGGGGCAATCAACTTCCGTAGTGATACTGCCTGGGAAACCCAAGGAGGGGTCACTATGAGTTGGGTCTGACCCGACGGCACATAACAACCACAACAGCAATCCATTATGAAATGACTTTAAGGAGCTCTTGTGACATAGTAAGGGGCTGTGCTAGCACAGTGCCTAAAGGTGTTTGACTGCTAATCAAAAGCTTGATGGTTCAAACCCACCAACCACTCTGTGGAAGCAAGACTGGGCAATCTATTTCCATAAAGATTTTCTGTCTTGGAAATCCAATGGGGGTTGCTATGAATTAGAATCAACTCAAAGGCAGTGGGTTTGGTTTTGGGTTTGGTTTTGGTGTTGTGGCATAGCTGCTAACCAGAAGGCTGGTGGTTCACTTTTATGGTATGTGATGACACCCATACCTTAAGACATTTACAACATATAAACATGAAGCTTTTGTTTCCATTTAGATAATCTTGGATTTTTCTAAACAACAAAATATTTTGAGTAAGAAAAAAATAGTTAATAATAAAAGAAAGAAGAAAAGACACTTGAGAAAAAAATAAATGTTAAGTAAAATGTAAAATGATAGATACAAATTAAAATAAACTACGAACCTTAATAAATGCAAAGGATTAAAGTAAACACTTACAATTATGGTCAGAATATATTAAAACAAATCCATTTATATGGTTTTCGAAAGGTATGTAAAATTAAAATATTAAAGACATTGGAAATAATAAACAAGACAAATATTAGCTTAAAGAACTGTGGCAAAATTATATTAAAGTATATCCAAATAGACTTAAAGACAAAAACAAAGTTAATATTAGAGAGTGTCTTTGCATAATGACAAAAATGATTAAAATAAGAAAATATAATCTGAATTTGTGTGGCCTAATAAAATAGCCCCCACAAAAATGTATTTCTGATGGATTGAAGATTTGAATAAAAAAGGCTAACTAATAATTTAAAAAAAAAAAAATCTTTCTTACGGGGCAAGACAGTCTTAAATAAGTCACAAAAGTGCTAATAATAATAAGAATATGGATAATTTTGACTACTTTAGAATTAAGAATTTATGTTAAAAATACTATAGACAAAGTGAAAAGAAAAGCCACAAACTGAAGGAAGATATTTATAATACATATTGATTAAAAAAAGAGTTGGTTCTCAGAATACAACTATAAGTTCAACAAGCCAATAATAAAAATAAAAATAATATATTTACAGGCAAATGATAGAGATATTTCACATTAAATGAAGTATACTATTAAACATTGGTACTGCGAGTATATACTGGAAAAAAAATCTCAAAAAAATTTTTTTAAATAAATTTTAAAGCTCACATGTGAATAGCCATAACCCAGCACTTTCTTTCCTAGTGACGTATACCATGGATTGTCAAAATGAAGAAATCTTCTTAGAAGTTCAGGCAGGATACTCCTAAAAAGTAAGACTTCTAATGAGATGGATGGACACAGTGACTGCAAAAATAGGGTCAAAATGCAATGATTATGAGGATGGTGCAGGACCAGGTAATATTTCATTCTGTTGTACATAGGGTTGTTGTGAGTTGGAACTGACTCAAGGAACCCTAACAACAACATACCTGGAGAAACTTATAAATGTACAACTGGAGCTAATTACAAAGAAGAATATTCACAGGGTTCAAGTGTGCCATAAAGCTGTAGACTATTTCCAAAGCTTTTCCTTATATACAGGAAGCAGACAACATGCCTAAAGCAGCTACTCAGGTGCTTGTGGCAGATTCCACCATGGAGTTGACTGCCAGTCTCATCATGGGTAATAACTACCACCAGCAGCCCAGCTACTCAAAACCAGGCCCTGTCAAGTTGACATACAATCTTAACTACCACAGTTTGCATTTTAAAAAAAGACTAATTAATCTTTGGAAAAATTATTTCAGTCGAGAGCTTTAGGTGGAACACCACATAAGACAAGAAGGATGTATATACTGGAAAACAAAGAGTTTAATTAGAAGTCTTCTTTTTCACTGACCCTTGCTTTACCAAGTATGATGTTTTTCTCCAGGCACTGGTCCATCCTGAAAACATGTCCAAAGTACATGGGATGAAGTTTCTCCATCCTTACTTTTTAGGAGTATCCTGGCTGAACTTCTAAGTAGATTTCTTCATTTTGACAATCCATGGTATATGTCACTAGGAAAGAAAGTGCTGGGTTATGGCTATTCACATGTGAGCTTTAAGATTTATTTAAAAATTTTTTTTCGAGATTTTTTTTCCAGTATATACAAAAACAAAACAAAAAAAGAGAATGGGAGAGGGAAGGAGGGAGGGATAGAGAGAGGACAGAAGAGGAAGAGAAAGAAAAGGAAGGGAAGGGAAGGGAAGGAAAAAGAAGAACACTTGAACACTAAATTTTGAAATGATAAATAATTCTTTCTGGTTCATATTTTTATCCGACTTTCTTTCCTAAAATCATAAGGGGCAACTCAAGTTGGATTAGAATCATTCTTGTCATTTGTTATTCTGAATGTATTTTCCATCTTGAAGTTACAGTGTATGAAGCCAGGAAAAATTTCCTTTCAAGTGAATATACTGTCACTACCTTTCAAGGTGTCATTGTTCTGCATTTCATCAGAACTACTTGAACAAGATAGAAGTCCACATGCCAGCCATTATAAAATAAATAGTGAATTGGAATTCTTTCCCTCCATAAATCAGGGAATCACAAAATTGAATTTTGACTAGAGGGGCACACCCCTCCGTTTTAATGTATATATTGTATGTATTGCAAATTGTGTAGAACTGGGGCAAAGATTTGGTTAGGCTTTTTGCTTCTTATATGTTATTAGTAGATCAAATAACTTTTTTCAAAAATGTTTTCTATCTTTCCAACTAAGTTCTTTGTACGTATAAACAGTGGATTAATCATTTCAAGTATATTCCCCCCTCCCCCAGCAAACTAATAGCCAGTTGTCCAAGGTTTGTGTTGATAGATCTTATAATGGACCAAGTATGTGTCCATGATGACAATCAGCATGTCTAATGACTTCTAAGCCAGGTGTCAGGTGCGAGGGTGGCTGAGTTCTGGCACAGGATTCCCTTAATTCTTTTACCTACATAGCATTCAAATGACATTTAGGTAATTTACTTGTTTAGAAATGTTCTGTTCTTTCTACCACATGTCCATCTTGACTCAGGTAAACTTGGCTTCAAGAGGGCAATGTTCACGGTTAAGTGCACTTAAATAATTCACGTTGTAAAAATAAAGGCTACACAACTGGCTACTTCACACACACACACACACACACACACACACCACTAAATATGCTTAAAATCTATTTTTACCCTCTAAATCCCCCAGACTTTAGAGAAATAAAACCAACGCCACAGCTATGTTTGTTGTAATTGTTAGGTGCTGTCCAGTTGCCTCCGATTCGAAGCAGAGAGAAACACCGCTGGGTCCAGCACCAGCTCTGCGATCATGGTTGTACTTGACCCTATAGCTGCAGCCACTGGGTCAATCCATGTCATTGAGGGCCTTCCCCTCCTTTGTCGATGCTCCACCTTACCAGGCATGACATCCTTCTCCAGGGACAAAGTCTAGCCATTCTCACTTCCAAGGAGCATTCAGCCTGCACCTCCTCCAGGACAGATTTGTTCTTTTAGCAGTCTATGGTTCTTTCAGCATTCTTCGCCAGCACCACATCTCAAAAGCATCAATTCTTCTTCAGTCTTCCTTATTCATTTTCCAGCTCTCACATGCATATGGGGCGATTGAAAATATCATGGCTTGTGTCAGGTGCACCTTAGTCTTCAAAACTCACTACCGTCAAATTGGATCTGACTCATAACGACCCCTCCTTGGGTTTCCAAGGCAGTATTTCTGCAAAAGTAGATTGCCCAACCTTCTTTCCGAGGAGTGGCTGGTGGGTTTGAACCACCAGCCTTCTGGTTGGCAGTCAAGTGCCTTAGGCACTACACCACCAGAAGGAGACATAACTCAAGAAGAAATAATTATATAGCCATAGCTATATAATTACAAAAATCCAACTGTATCCTATTAGCCAGCTCATTTTATGAGCTAATTTGAGGGCCATCTGTCTTCAAATCCTTAGTGTGTTCAAGATTAATAGTTAAATTTTATAAAAGAAAGCTAACCTTTCCTACCTTGTTTCAAAATCAATGAATTATTTGGCTATCATACAGAATCATTAGGACAGACTCTATCTCTCATAAATCTAGCTTTTTCTTTTTACTATAACTCCAGTTTATAGTAAAGAACATATGTTGTTGTTGTTGAACATATGTAGCTTTCTGAAAAGACTTCCCAGGTTAAACTTCAAGAGATTAAAGAACTCTTGACAGTTCATTTGTAGAAGTTCCTTGAATTTCTATGTATCTTTGGAAAAGTAAATTAAAATTACACTTTCTATTTATCAGCATCAGTGATTTAAAAATGTCTACCTTGAAACTTTGTGTATATAAGTGAGGTAATGAAGGATGAGTGAATGTGTTAGTTCAGGTCCTCTGAGAAGCAGATGCTGAGATAGGATTAAATGCACTATTTTTTTTTTTAAAGGAAACACCTAGGGCAAGAAAAAGGGAAGGAAATGGGAAAAGCTCAGAGAGCTGTTAGACAGTAATGAACATCTGGCTTGGAAAGAAAATGAGTAAAATAAGCTTGGGCAAATGTGTTCTAAACCACCTTACACTCTAAGAAAATTTCAGTAAGATCATACGTGAATCTTTGAGCCAAAGTCAGCATCAGAAGTGCTCTATCTCCTGAGAATGAGCCTGTCTTAACATGAACTACACTGTGTTCAGTTATTGGCTGGGAGCAGCTTATAGAATGTATAGCCTCAGTGAAAATGCAATGATGAATTATAGGGTTCAATGTCCATGAGGCTTATATTTCAATCTCATGTCATATGTCTTCATTTGCTATGAATAAGACACAGAACAATTCAGATGATATTTAATGAATATACCTTCATTATAAGTTAGCTTACTACTATAAACTCTGCATAATGAATAACTCCACAATTTTGGTTGCATGCAAAACAAATATTTATTTCTTGCTTATGGGTCCACAGATATCTTGGCTAGGGTCAGCTTCACATCAGCTCCACAGGTTTGTCATTCCAAGACCCAAGTTACAGAGCAAGTTATATATGCGATGCTCTTCTCATGGTAAATGGAAAATATGAAAAAGGGCAAACCAAGCTATGCAAACACATAAAAAACTTCTGCTAACATCACATCTGCTCACCTTCCCTTGCTAATGAAAGCCACATTGTCAAGCCTAAGGTCAGTGGGATGGAAAAATATGCCTACCACTCTCCAGGAAAGCTTTGCAAAGATACACAGTAAGGACTGTTAATGTATAGTTATAGTAGAACAGGGAACTGAAGGAGGAGGGGAAATACCTTTCTATTCTAAACTGGCATTGCTTCCCTGGTAGAGAAAACAGTATAGAATTTTAAAAAGTCATAGTAGGATAACTTCAAACATAGCTTACTCAGATTAACTTAAACTCTCAAAAAAGCCCTATATATCTGAGTTTCTATCACCTGAAACATATACAACTTTCTTTTTTTTTTTAATAGCTTTATTGATTTAGATGTAATTCACATACCATACAATCTACCCACTCAAAGTGTACAACTCAGTGACTTTTAGTATAGTCTCAGAGCTGTGCAGTCATCACAATTTATCTTTTTAAATGTATTTATTAAAATATAATTTATGTACAGTGAAATATACAAAACTAAAGTGACATTGGTCAATGCTTTTTTTTTTTTTTTTTGCATTCCCTCCGCTCCCCGCCCACCCATGTAACCAACAAAGAAAGTTTCCTTTTATATATAAACATTTCCTTGACTGTTTACAATAATGAACTAATAC
>NW_006921895.1:3312603-3322935 GCF_000298275.1 Orycteropus afer afer
ATTTCTTTAGGATATGTACTTAGTAATGGGATTGCTGGGTCAAATGGTGTTTCTAATTCTAGCTTTTTAAGGAATTGTCATACTGCTTTCCACAGTGGTTGTACCATTTGACAGTCCCAGCAGCAGTATATGAGTCCCAATCTCTCCACATCTTCATCAGTATTTGTTATTTTTTGTCTCGTTTAACTTTGTCATTAGTGCTGGGGTGAGATGGTATCTTGTCATTTTGATTTGCATCTCTTTGATGGCTAATGGTCATGAGTATTTCTTCATGTATTTGCTGGCCACCTGACTATCCTGTTAGGTGAAGTGTCTATTCATGTCTACTCTTCTGTCCATTTTTAAATTGCATTGTTAATCTTGTTGTTGAGGTGTTGGAGTTTTCTATAAATTTTAGACATAGGCCCTTTGTCAGATATGTCACTGCCAAATATTTTTTCCCAATCTGCAGGTTCTCCTTTTACTCTTTTGGAGAGGTTTTGGAAGCCCATAAAAAAATTATTTTTTAGAAGGTCCCATTCATCTAGTTTATCTTCAGCTGTTTGTGCATTTTGGGTTATGTCTGACAGTCTATTTATGTCATAAATTAGGGCCCCTAAATATGCCCCTATTTTTTCCTTGAGGAACTTTATACTTTTAGTTTTCATATTTAAGTCTTTGATCCACCTGCCGATAGTTTTTGTGTATGGTGTGAGGTATGGATATTGTTTCATTTTTAAGCAAATGGATATCT
Organism: Orycteropus afer afer; assembly: GCF_000298275.1. Lineage (NCBI taxonomy): Eukaryota > Metazoa > Chordata > Mammalia > Tubulidentata > Orycteropodidae > Orycteropus > Orycteropus afer. The sequence continues at coordinate 3,313,337 of NW_006921895.1, forward strand.
AGTTTTGCCAGCACCATTTGTTAAAGAGATCATCTCTTCCCCATTTAATGGATTTCAGCCCTTAGTAAAAAGTCAGCTGACCATAAGTCAATGGATCTATTTCTGATTACTCAATTCTGTTTCACTAGTCTATGTGTCTGTCATTGTACCGATACAAGACTGTTTTGACTACTGTGGCTGTATAGTAGGTTTTGAGATCTGGGAGTGTGAGACCTCCTACTTTGTTCTTCAATAATGCTTTGCTTATTTGAGATTTCTTTCCTTGCCATATAAAATTAGAGATTGGTTTTTCCATGTCCTTAAAGAATGCTGCATGGGATCTGGATTGGGATTGCATTGAATGTATAAATTGCTTTGGGTAGTATTGACATTTTCACAATGTTCAATCTTCCTATCCACGAACATGGTATGTTCTTCCATTTATGTAGGTCTTTTATGGTTTCTTGAAGTAGTGTTTTACAGTGTTTTTTTTTTTTTTTTATACAAGTCTTTTGTGTCCCTGGTAAGATTTATTCCCAAGTATTTTATTTTTTTGGTAGCTATGGTAAATGGTATTGATTCCCTTACTTCTTTCTCAGCAGTCTCTTTGCTGGTGTAGAGGAATCCAACTGATTTTTGGATGTTGATCTTGTATCCTGCCACAGTGCTAAATCTCTCAATTAGTTCCAGTAGGTATTTATTTATTTATTTTTTTTCTGAGTCTCTTAGCTCTTCTAGTTATAGGATCTTATCAGCAAATAGGAATAGTTTGACTTCTTCCTTACCAATTTAGATTGCTCTGATTTTTCTTTCTTGCCTTATTGTGCTGGCTAGGACTTCCAATGCAATGTTGAATAGAAGTGGTGACAGAGGGCATCCTTGTCTGGTTCCTCTTTGCAGGGGGAATGGTTTCAGTGTCTCTCCTTTGAGAATAATGTTGACTATTTGTTTTGCATAGATGCCCTTTATTATGTTGAGGAATGTCCTTTCTATTCCTATTTTGCTGACAGTTTTGATCAGGAAGTGGTGTTGGATTTTATCAAATGCCTTTTCTGCATCAATTGATATAATCATGTGGTTTTTCTCCTTTGTTTTGTTTATGTGGTGGATGACATTGATTGCTGTTTAATGTTGAACCATCCTTGTATACCTGATATGAACCCCACTTGGTCATAATGTATTATTTTCTTGTTGTGTTGTGGGAGTCTATTGGTTGGTATTTTGTTGAAGATTTTTGCAAATATATTCATGAGGGATAATTGGTCTGTAGTTTTCATTTTTAGTAATGTCTTTACCTGGTTTTGGTATCAAGATTATGCTTGCTTCATAAAATGAATTTGGGAGCATTCCATCTTTTTTTTATGTTCTAGAATCATTTAGTAGGATTGGTGTCAGTTCTCTGAAGATTTGGCAGAACTCTCCAGTGAAACTATCTGGGCCAGGGCTTTTTCATTGGTAATTTTTTTTATGACTTGTTCAATTTCTTCTTTTGTCATGGGCCTGTTTAAATTTTCTACCTCAGCCTCTGTTAGTTTACATAAGTAGTATATTTCTAGAAATGTATCCATTTCTTCTACATTTTCTAATTTGTTGGAGTATATTTCCATAGTATCCTGTTATTATCCTTTTAATTTCTGTTGGCTCTGTTGTGGATTTGCCCAATTAATTTCTTATTCATGTTATTTGTAGTCTCTACCTCTTTTCCTTTGTTAAATTTGCCAGTGGTTTGTCAATTTTATTAATCTTTTCAAAGAACTAACTTCTAGTCTGGTTGAATTTTTTCTGTTGTCTTTCACTTATTTCTGCTCAAATTTTTGTTTTTCTTCTTTTTTTTTCCTGTCATTTTTCTAATTATTGAAGATACTTGGTTAATTGTTGATTTTGGCTCTTTCATCTTTTTGATGTGTGTGTTTATTGCTGTAAATTGCCCTCTGATAACTGCTTTTGCTGTGTCCCAAAGATTTTATTAGTTATGTTTTCATTCTCATTTGATTCAAGGAATTTTTTAATTTCATTTTTTTATTTCTTCTGTTACTCAGTCATTTTCAAGGAGGGTGTTTTTCAGTTTCCCTGTGTTTGTTCCTTTTCTGTGGATCTTCCTATTTTTGATTTCTAATTTGATAGCATTGTGATCTGAGAAGATGCTTTGCAATATTTCAAAGTTTTTAAAATTATTGAGGCTTGCTTTGTGGCCTAACATATGGTCTATCCTGGGGATTGTTCCATGTGCACTAGAAAAGAATGTATGGTGTGCTGTTTTGTGGTGAAATGCTCTGTAGATGTCCATAACGTCAAGTTGGATTCTACTGTTTAATTATTCTATGTCTTTGTTGAGTTTCTTTCCAGGTGTTCAATCTGTGATTGAAAGTGCTGTATTAAAGTCTCCTCCTATGACTGTGAAGTCATCTATTTGTCTTTCCAGTTCTGTTAGAGGCTGGTTTATTTATTTTGGGGCTCTTTCATTGAGTACATAGATATTTATTATTGTTATGTCTTCTTGTTCAAGCGATCCTTTAATTATTACATAATGTCCTCCCTTGTCTCTTATTGTGGTTTTTGTCTAAAAGTCAATTTTATCAGAAATTAATATTGCCGCTCCTGCTCTTTTGTGATTGCCATTGGCTTGGCATATCTTTTTCCAACCTTTGATTTTAAGTCTATTTTTGTTTTTGTCTCTAAAGTGTGTCTCTTGTAAACAGCATATTGATGGGGTGTGTTTTCTTATCCAGTCTGCAGCTCTCTGCCATTTAAGTGGTACATTTAATTCATTGACTCTCAATGGAATTATCAACAAGTATGAATTTGTTGCTGTCATTTTATTATGTGCTTTTTGGTGGTGTTGCTGATTTCTTTGTTCCATACTATTTTCTGTGCTGAGCTCATTTTGTTTATCAATTTTGTTATCACTTCCTTCTTTGCTATTGTTCCAGTATTTGTGTTTGTCCTCTTTTTTATTGTGAAGGTTTATTATTTTTCTTTGATTTATAATTTATAATTTTCCCAAGGTTAGCACAGTCCATTCTACCTTGCAGTTATCTTGACTTCCCTACCATTTAGAAGTTCTATAACTACACAGTTTTTTTTCCCCTCTTTTTGGTTTGTAGTTGTCCTCATTTCTATTGATGTTTCAGTTATCTCTGTTTACAAACTTGTAGGCTCATTTACTTTGAATATTTCCAAAACTGGGTTGGCTTCTGGGTTATGTTATCATGTTTGTTAGTGGTCATTTGTTGTTTGCTGTTGTTGATTCTCTGTCCAAAGGACTCCTTTAAGGAGCTCTTGTAAGGTAGGTGTGGCTATAACAAATTTCCTTATTTCTGCTTATCTGGAAATATCCTAATTTTTCCATCATATTTGAGGGACAATTTGGTTGGGTATATAATTCTTTGTTGGAAATTCTTTTCTTTCAGGGTTTTTTTTATCTATGACCACATTGTCTTCTTGCCTGAAGGTTTTTGCTGAGAAATCTGAGCTTAGTCTTATCAGTTGCCCCTTATAGATAACCTTTTGTTTTTCCCATGGTGTTTTCAGGATTCTTTCTTTGTCTTTGGTTTTGATGAGTTTAATGATATATCTTGGTGATTTTCTTCAGGGTCTATCCTGTTTGGGGTTCATTGACCTCCTTGAATGGACATATTCTCATCTTTCATCATACCAGGGATTCTCTTCTAACAAATCTTTGACAATTTTTTCCTGTGGTTTCATTTGTCTCTTCCTGTTCTGGAATTCCAATCACACATAGTTTATTCCTTTTGATTGTATCCCACATGAACCTTTGGCATTCTCCATTTTGTTTTAATCTTTTCTCTGATTGACTTCTTTCCAAAGAAGTATTGAGGTATTTGTCTTCAATCTTACTAATTCTGTCTTCCATTGATGTGCTTCTACTACTTTGCCCTTTCAAATTGTCATCTCTTTCTGAAAATTTAGTGTTACTCTTCTGGATTTCTATCTGTAGACTTGTATAATTTCTAATTTTTCATTTAGTTTGTCATTTTGTTCTTGTATTGTCTTTCAAAATTGTTCTAGGGTTTCCTCTGTGTTTTCCTCAATTTTGTCAGTGTTTTCCTTGACCTGTCTCTCAATTTGTTGAAGGTACCTAAATATAATTCTTTTGAATTCCTTATCAGGGAGTTCCAATGAGGCTTCTTCTTCAGGGATGGTCCCTTGTTTCTCCTGCTTTATCTTGCCTCTTTGTGTGGACTGTGATGCTCTGTTGTCTCCAAGGCATTGTAACATTTTTGTGTTTATATTTAATTGGTGATTATATGTTGGAGTGATTGGCCCAAGATGTTTGTTTTCTTTGTTTTGTTTAGATGTTATCTAAGTAAGCAGGGCACTGTACTCCTCTATTCACTAGTTGGCAGCATTTATACACTCACCACCTGTCTCCTTTCCTGTTGTCTGCCTCCCATATGTCCCTGCCATCCTTGGCATGTGGAGCCTATTCTTAGGTCTCTTGAATCTGAATGAGAATGCTGTCATTTTAAATATCCAAAATGAGTGCTGCTTATAAACAATCAAATGGCTGCACCCTCCAGACAGTCAAAAGTCCACAGGTCAGGTTGTTTCTGTCTTTGCTATTTCCATCCTAGTCATCGGCCACCAGCGCAGTTGTCCCTACAGCCCTTGGTGACCAGGGTTGTTGTTTGGGTCAATTCTCAGGTCTCAACACCACTTGGAAATATTCAGGCTGTTGGTGCTGTCAAGTAGCTGACAGTCTGCAGCTCCATCCATCTCTGTACTCACTGTTTTCATTCAGGTTCTATCACTAGTTGGTGCCTAATCCATTTTTGTATACTTCCTTTCAAACTCAGGGCTCCAGCATTATCTTCTGCAACTCTGTCAATTGGTTTCTCTTTTCTTTGTTGAAGAGGGCCTTGTAGCTTGTCTGCTTATTCTGCCATCTTACCAGAAATCCCAACATATCCAACAAAAAATTATAAGGCAGGCCAAAAAGCAATAATTTAAATAAATAAATAAATAAGAACAGTCTGAAGAGACAAAGCAAGCATGAGAACTAGACTCAGATATGACAAAGATATCTCTTAGATCTCACTGATCATTCATTCAACACACACAGGCATACACACACACTTCTTTATGGGAAAGGAATGTAGATAAGCCAGAAGAATGTAGTATAGCATATCTCATATAGAGTCATATGCCTGCACTTTGAATAAAATAAAACAGAAAACCTGCTTAGTTTCATCTATTTTTCCTCTCCAACCATTCAGAAACAAAAGGAACACAGGAATAATCCATGAAAAGGTAATGATTGCACAGCAATAGTGACAGCAAATATTATTGAAAGTGGGGGAGGGGGAAGCACAGATCCACAAAACCAAAAACATTTAACAGCAAATGACTTCACACCAAAATGAATTGTACTCTTTGATGCAACATTTAAAGTCCACAAACTGATCATCTCTATTCTGATGGCCAGCTCCAATGTAGAGATTTTACTAAAACTAATATAAATAAGGAGCTCTGGTAGCATAGTGCTTAATGCACTTGACTGCTAACCAGATGGCTGGTGGTTCAAACCCACCAGCCACTCCTTGGAAGGAAGATGGGGCAATCTACTTCCATAGTGATACTGCCTCAGAAACCCAAGGCGGGGTTGCTATGAGTCGGGTATATAACAGCAACAACAACATTATAAATAAAGACATAAACTTTTAAAAAAGCAGCTGCCTCAAATTAATTTATGATATCAATCCATTGAAGCAGATAAAAACTCACTAAATATTTAGCCACACTAAGTAGCCAAACCTTTGTAGAAAGAGTTTGTAGTGGAATTTAAATAATATTTGGGTAGAAAAGGAAGAAGTTAAGGAAAGTCTACCTCAGTATGTGGAAGCCAATAACAAGGCTCTATGGAATGATCCCTGGTAACAGTGAGTTAAGAAGAATAAAATTTACTTGGCGGATCAAAAAAGAAATGTACAAAGAGAGTATAATAATTTAAAAGTAAATAAGCAATATAGAAATGAAACAAATACAAAAGGCTCTATTATAATATACCAAACTAAACTCCCTATCATCTATAATAACATAGGAGAAAAACAAAACACCCTCAAATAAAGAATAAAATGAATATTTTAAATATTACCATAGCTTAATCTAGTTCATGAAAAATTAATAAAGAATTACCATTGCTGAGACATGCTATTAGATTTATTAACTGCCAAACATAAAAAAAGATACAGAAGATTATTTTTTGCATTTTTCAAAATTATCCCATTATTTTGGGATGTTATATATTTTTTCCATTCTTTTTCTCTATGTATTTCAATTTAGGAGGCTTGAATTGATCTATCTCCAAGCTCACTAATCCTTTCCTTGGCCATCTCACATCTACTGATGAGACCATTGAAGGCAGTCCTTGTATCTGTTAACACTTTTTTAAACAAATTTTTCATGACATTTGTTGCTGTTTTAGTGTTTCCATGTCTCTGCTTACATAACTCATCTGTTTTTGATGTTTTCTATTATTTTCTATTACTGCTTTTATATATTGATCATAAAAACTGAACTGCCATTGAGTCAACTCTGACTCATAGTGACCCTATAAGACAGAGTAGAATTGTTCTTTAGGGTTTCCAATGCTGTAAATCTTTATGGAACCAAACTGCTCTCCCACAGCAGCTGGTGAGTTCAAACTGCTGACCTTTTGGTTAGCAGTTGAATGGCTTAGTCACTGTGCCCCTAAGTCAAACAACAACAAAAAAAAACTAATTGCTCTCAAGTTGCATCTGACTCATAGTGACCTCTCCTTGGGTTTCCCAGGTGGCATCACTACAGAAGTAGATTGCCCAACCTTCCTTTTGAGCAGTGGCTGTTGGGTTTGAACCACCAGCCTTCTGGTTAGCAGTCAAATGCCTTAGGCACTATGCCACCAGAGCTCCACTATGCCCCAACAGCTCCTATATTAGTCATTGTTATTTTAAATTTTCTGTCTGATAATTCCAACATACATCTTTGTCATATCTGAGCCTGTTTTTCACACTTGCTTTGTCTCTTCAGAGTTTCTTTTTTTGTAATTACTTTTTGGCATACCTTATAATTTTTTTGTTGAAAGATGAACCTATTTCAGGTAATAAGAACTCAGGTAAATAGCATTTTTGTGAGGGTTTAAGTTAATGTGAGTAAGCTATGTTTAAAGTTTTCTATAGCTATAGGGATAAGAGGCTTCAAACACCTCTAGTGTCCTCATTTTTGTCTCAGATTTTGACACTGGATTTCCTTTCTCTCAGAGAGCCTCTGGCAACTCTTCCAGCTGTAATACATTGGTCTTACACTGAAACCCTATAGGTGTGGTAGTAAGGTGTGGGGAGAGGGAGCCTTCTATAATCTTATGATCAAATCTCTGTGTTTTATTGTGTCTATGTGTCTTGCTGTGACCTTCATACATGTTTCTCCAGTGGCATAACTCTTTTGTTTTTATTTTCCCATTCTGCTCCCTATTTCCTTCCCTGGCTGCAGGGTTACAAGTCTTTTGTGTGTGTGTGTGATTTCGGTGAAAGTTTAAAGAGCAAATTCACTTTCCATACAGCAGCTCACATACTCTTTGTCTCATGACCTTGACTACAATTTACCACACTGCAACAGCTCCGCTCCCACTTCCTCCCCATAGTTATCTCTTCCCAGTGTCCATCCCTCCATGCATTCCTGCCCCCTGAGCTGTCTCCCTATGCATATACATCCTTTCTATTCTCCCATGGTTGTTCTCTCCAAGGAGTGTATCTACCTAATGTAAATGTTCAGCTCATATGCCTGTGTTTTTTTTGGCTGGAAGCCACAGGAGTGGGTTCAGTTCCAGACCTGAAGGGCTATCTCAGTAGTTCCACCAGGCTTTATCAGAAAAGCAAACCTGGTCCTTTTTTTTTTTTTTAATGACTTTGAGTTTTGTTCCACATTATTCTCCAACTCTATCTGGGATCTCCTACATAAAGCCCCCTCCAAGTAATTGGCAGTTGTAGCCAGGTACCATCTAGTTCTTCTAGCCTCATAGTCATATAGGCTGAGGATTACAATGTGTACCATTCACTTGGACTACTTGTTTCCATGCATCTTTGGTTTTCTTCATTCTTTTTTGCTCTGGATGAGGAGAGACCCACTGTTGTATCTAGATGGGTGCCTGCAAGCTTTTAAGATCAAAGTCGCTACTTGCCAAAGTAGGATGATTTTGTGTAGTATGTTATGCCAGTTGAGCTTGATGTAAGGAGGGTGTTTTTCAGTTTCCATTTGTTTGCTCTTTTTCCATTGATCTTCCTATTGTTGTTTCTAATTTTATAGCATTGTGATTTGAGAAGATGCTTTGCAGTATTTCAGTGTTTCTAAATGTTTTGAGGCTTGCTTTATGGCCTAACCTATGGTCTATCCTGGAGAATGTTCCATGTGCACTGGAAAAGAATGTATATTGTGCTGTTGTTGGGTGAAGTGCTCTGTAGATGTCTATAAGGTCAAGTTGTTGGACTGAATTGTTTAGCTCTTCTGCATCTTTGTTGAGTTTCTTTCCAGTTGTTCTATCTTTCATTGAAAGTGGTGTATTAAAATCTCCCACTATGACTGTGGAGTCATCTATTTGCCTTTTCAACTCTTTTAAATTCATGTATTCATTGTATTCATGTTTTCATTGATTCATGTATTTTGGGGCTCTTTCATTGGGTCCATAGATATTTATTATGGTGATATCTTCTTGTTCAATTGATCCTTTAATCATTATATATTGTCTTTCCTTGTCTCATATGGTGGTTTTTGTTTTAAAATCAGTTTCATCAGAAATTAATATTGCCACTCTTGCTCTTTTTCAGGTCCCATTTACTTGATATATCTTTTTCCAACCTTTGATTTTTGTCTTTGTTTCTAAGGTATGTCTTTTGTAGACCGCATGTTGATGGGTTATGTTTTCTTATCTAGCCTGCAACTCTCCGTCTCTCGAGCAGACATTAACATTAACATTCAGTGTAATTGTCAAAGAGTATGAATTGGTTGCTGTCATGTTGTTATGTGTTTTTTCATGGTGTTCCTGGTTTCATTGTTCCATATAATTTTCTGTGGTGAGCTCATTAAGTTTATGAATTGTATTATCATTTCCTTGGTTGTTATTGTTTATATTTACTAAATAAGTGTGCTTGTCCTTTTTTTTTTATTGTGAAGGTTTATAATTTTTCTTTGAAGTTACCCTGTGATTTATAGTTTTCTCTCCAAGTTTAGAACAGTCCATTCTGTCTTGCAACTCTCTTGACTTCCTCACCATTTAGATGTTCTGTAACTACACAGTATATTCCCCTCTTTTTGGTTTGTAGTTGTCTTCAATTGCCAATTGATGTCTCTGGTTCCCTGTTTACAATCTTGTAAGCTTAGTTTACTCTGAATATTTCCATAGCTGTGTGGGTTTCTGGGTTGTGTCATTTGTGTATTAATGGTCAGTTGTTGTTTACTATTATTGGTTCTCTGTTCAAAGGACTCCCTTTAGTATCTCTGGTAAGGTTGGTCTGGTTTTAAAAATTGCATTAATTTCTGCTTATCTGGAAATCTCCTAATTTCACCATCATATTTGAGGGACAATTTTGCCTGGTATATAATTCTTGGTTGGAAATTTTTTCTCTTTC
>NW_006921895.1:3324050-3324612 GCF_000298275.1 Orycteropus afer afer
GTCTGTATCCTGCTCCTTTGTTTCTACCACTTTATCTTGTTTCTTTGTGTGGACTGTGATGGTCTATTTTCTCTGGGACATTGTGACATTGTTGTATTTAGATCTCTGTTAACTGTGAAGAGCAGCTGACAATGAGTCAGGCTTTTCTTGGTGGTTGTTTATCGTTGGCTGGTTGGTGGAGAAGGAAGTGGTGGCTCTCCCTGGGTAAGTGAAGCTGCAGGACATGCAGGTGTAGTTGAGTAATATGGGGACTGTTGCTGTCTCCCACTCAGTTAGACAAAAACAACTCTTGACTAACCATCAACAAAGTAAAAAGAAATGGATAAAAAACACACTGTGTAAACACATAGGAATAATAACCAAAAAAAGAAAAAATGCAATATTTGGGTAATGGCAATAGGAGAAAAAGGTAGAGTAGGAGAATAATGAAGAAAAAAATTCCAAAAGAAAAACAAGGAATGGGGTTAATCATGAGAAAGAAGAAAAAAAAAAAATGGGAACCAGGATCAGGGAAGAGAGAAAAAGCTGAAAACTAGAACCTTTCCAGTCATTGGTGTCTGGA
>NW_006921895.1:3325517-3328351 GCF_000298275.1 Orycteropus afer afer
TGAACATTCTGTCTGTCTACTCTGCCATCTTACTGGAATGCCCAAATCTATTTTCTTAAAACACTTAACCCTGCTTACTTTTTTTTTTTTTTTTTTCCCCTCTCTTTAGGAGACATAGAGGGTAGAGAGGACTGTGATAAGAGAAATCTCTTCCCTCAAGTGGGATAATATTCTGATAAAGTGTTTATGCTGGATCATAAGCCTTTGTTATGGAGAAGGTCTGGAATTTTTCACAGAGGTTACTCTTCTCTTCCCTCAACAAATCCATTAAGGGATCTTCCTTAGGTCTTCACTGTAAGAATCTAGTGGGGTTCCTGGAAGTAAAGCCCAGAAAGGTGTGGGGGACCTAAAATCTTCAGCCTCCAGGAGTTTCTCACTCTCAAATTAATCCATGCACAACCTCCAACAATTCATGGAAATTAATTATTAAGTTTTCCCAACTAGGGCTTTGAGTTGATTCATTCCAGTTAGATACCTTGCTGAGAATTTGCATTACCACCCAAGATATAGTGAATCAGAATCTAGATTTTAAGAAGATCCCTAGGTGATTCCTATAGATACCCAGACCTTGTTAAAATGTAGATTTTGTTGGGGCCTACTCGATGGCACACAACAATAACTACATATCCAGGATGGCAATGCAAATTCTCAGCATGGAGGTGAACCAGAAATAACTGGTTTGAAGCCTTGATCCTAACACATGGATTCATCATGAGTTGGAATCAACTTAATGGCAATGGGTTTTGACCAGTGTCTAGATCCATCAACTTCACTCCAAATGAGCAAGTCTTGTCTGTGACTCTCTGGATCCACCTGTATCTCTAGATTTAAGTGTAGAGGTTTGCTCTACAACTTCAGTTCTCTGAAGAGTCTAAGGAAAAAAAGAAAAGATTTTGGTTTATCTAGATTTTTCTTTGAAGAATGACAATATTCAAGTCCTGCCCTCCACCCTGTCAGGAGCTGAAACCAGAATGTTCTTTAATCAGTACTGTTTACAACATAATTTTGAGATGAATATTTTTACATCTTTTATTTTGAAATAATTATAGAATCATGGGAAGTTTCAAAAGATTTGCAGAGAATTTCCACATTCTTTTCTCCACTTTCCTGAATGCTGACATCTTGTACCACGGTAGTGCAGTATGAAACACAGGATTTGCCACTGATACTTTGTCTTCTTGAGGTACCCTTAGAAAACTTCTGTTTGGCTTTTTTATTTCATCATTTCTTCCATTCACATTAGCTACTCTGCATTCAAGAGCAAGTTTCAGAGTCTGTTCTGACATCTATTTTAGTGTCTTTTCTTCTTTTTAATAACCATTTACTTTATTATGATGTTCTTGATGTTATTCCACAACTCATCTGGTCTTAGGTCATTAGTTTTCAATTCATCAAATCAATTTTTGAGATGATTTCTAAATTCCGGTGAGATATACTCAAGGTTGTATTTTGGCTCTTGTGGACTTGTTTTAATTTTCTTCAGCTTCAAGTTTAACTTATTTATGAGCAATTGATAGTCTGCTCCTCAGTCAGTTCCTGGCCTTGTCTGACTGATGATATTGAGCTTCTCCATCTTCTTTTTCCACAGATGTATTTTGTTTGATTTCTGTGTATTCCTATTGCCGAGATCCATGTATATATTTACAATGTATGTTGTTGAAAAAAGTATTTTCAATGAATAAATCATTGATCTTGCAAATTCCTATCATGAGAATTCCAGCACTATTTCTCTCATCAAGACCGTATTTTGCTACCAAACCTTCTTCTTTACTTCTAACTTTTGCATTTCAATCACCAGTAATTATTAATGCATCTTGATTACTTGTTTTATTAATTTCAGATTCAAAAAAATAGTAAAAATCCTCACCTCTTCATCTTTGACATTAGTGATTGTTGTGTAAATTTGAATATTAATTATATTAACTGGTCTTCCTTGTACACATATAGATTTTATGCTATCACTGACAGCATTGTACTTCAGAATAGAAATGTTCTTTTTAGCAATGAATGTGGTGCTATTCCTTTTCAATTTCCATTCCTTTAATAGTAGAACATATATCTGTCTGATTTTAAATGGCCAATACCAGTCCATTTCACCTCATTAATGCCTAAGATATTGATCTTTATGCATTTCATGTTATTTTTGATGACTTCAAATTTTCTAGATTCATACTTCTTGTGTTCCACATTCTGATGATAAATGGAAGTAGCTCTTTTTTTTTTTTTTTTTTCATTTTGAGTCGTGCCACATTAACAAATGAAAGTTTTGAAAGCTTTACTTCATACACACCATTAAGCTTGACTCTACTTTGAGGAGGTAGCTCTTTCCAAATTGAATTTTGAATGCCTTCAACCTTGAGAGGCTCATCTTCTGGCACTATATCAGACAATGTTCACTGACCAATTTTTTTCTGAAGTAGATCTCCAGGTTCATTCCCAGTCTACTGTAGTCTGAAAGCTCAGCTGAAACTTGTATGCTATGGGTGACCTGAGTGGAATTTGAAATACTGGTGGTATACTGTTTGTGTATAGTTCTATAAAATTGTATCACATGTGCAGATTTTAGTAACCATAACACAATCAGTATATGGAACTGTTCCACCATTATAGAGAAATGCCCTCATGTTACCTCTTAAAAGTCATACTTTTTATACAACTCTAACTTCCAAAAAACCACTAATTTGTTCTCTATCACTATAATTTTTATACTTTGAGAATATTGTATATATGGAATCAAGCAATATATTGCCCTTTGAGGTTAGCTTTTTTTTTTCTTTATCTTAGTATAATGTCTTTGAGATTAATTCACTTTGTTGTTTGCATCAGTAGTTCAT
>NW_006921895.1:3328796-3335048 GCF_000298275.1 Orycteropus afer afer
AACAAATATGTAGTAGTACTTATCAAGGCTTTAATTTGCATTTCACAAACTAGTAGCTAATGATTTTGCACATCCTTTTGTGCTCTTACTTGTTATCACTCTACAATGACCTGACAGCACATAACAACAACATACAATTTTTGGTGAAGAGTTCAAGTTTTGCCCATTTTCTAATTGATTTGCTTGTTTTTGTACTGTTAAGGTTAGAAAATATTCAGGTTTTTTTGGATACAAGTCTTTAGTTGAATATGTGATTTGTAAATAATTTCTCCCACTCTATGACATGTCTTCATCACCCTACCATATTTTATAGAGGTTTTCTTTTTCTTTTTTTTTTTTTGATGAAGTTAATTTTTTTGAAATTTTTTAATAGATTGTACTTTTGGTGACATATTTATGAGCTTATCATCTAACCCTGTTGTTGTTGTTGTTAGGTGCCATTGAGTCATTCCCAACTCATAGCAAGCTCATGTATAGCAGAATGAAACACTGCCTTGTCCTTTGCCATCCCCACTATTTTTGCTATACTTAAGCTTATCGTTGCAGCCACTTTGTCAATCCATCTTGTTGAGGGCCTTTCCCTTTTTTGTTGACCCTCCACTTTATAAAGCATGATATCTTTCTCCAGGGAATGGTGCCTTCTTACCACATGACCAAAGTAGGTGAGATGAAGTCTGGCCATTCTGGCTTCCAAGGAGCATTCCAGCTGTACTTCTTGCAGAACAGATTTGTTAGTTCATTTAGCAGTCCAGAGTACTTTCAGCATTCTTTGCCTACATGACAATTCAAAAGCATCAACTTTTCTTTGGTCTTCGTTATCCATTGTCCAGCTCTTACATGCATATGAGGCAATTGAAAATACCATGGCTTGTGTCAAGCACACCTTAGTCTTCAAGGAAATATCTTTGCTCTTCAGCACCTGAAAGAGGTCCTTTGCAGCAGATTGCCCAATGCTATATGACATCTGATATCTTGATTGCTGCTTCCATTGGTGTTGATTGTAGAACCAAGTAATTTGAAATCTTTGACAGCTTTAATCTTTTCTCCATTTATCGTGATGCTGCTTATAGGCCCCAGGATTTTTGTTTTCTTTATATTAAGATGTAATCCATATTGCAGACTGTAGTCTTCAATCTTCATCAGTAAATGTTTCAAGTCATTCTCATTTTCAGTGAGCAAAGTTGTGTCTTCCACATAAAGTAGGTTGTTAATGAGTCTTCCTCCAATCCTGATGCCATGATCTTCACATAGTCAGCTTCTTGGATTATTTATTCAGCATACAGATTGAATAAGTATGGTGAAAGCATACAACCCTGACACACTCCTTTCTTGATTTTAAACCATGCAGTGTCCCCTCTTTCTGTTCAAACAACACCCTCCTAGTCTATGTACAAGTTACTCATGAGTACAATTAAGTGCTCTGGAATTCCCATTCTTCTCAATGTTATCCACAATTTGTTATGACCCACATAATCAAATGCTTTTGCATAGTCAATAAAACACACGTAAACATCTTTCTGGTATTCTTTGCTTTGAGCCAAGGTCCATCTGACATTAGCGATGATATCCCTCATACCACATCCTCTTCTGAATCTAGCTTACATTTCTGGAAGTTCTCTGTCCATATAGTGCTACAACTGTGTTTTAATTCTCTTCAACAAAATATACTTGCATGTGATATTAATGATATTGTTTGATAATTTCCACATTCTCTGGGATCACCTTTCTTTGGAATGATTATGAATATAGATCTCTTCCAGTCAGTTAGCCAGGTAGTTTTCTTCCAAATCTCCTGGCATAGCTGAGTCAGTGCCTCTAGTGCAGCATCCATTTGTTGAAACATATCAGTGGTTATTGCATCAATTTTCGGAGCCTTGTTCTTCGCCAATTCTTTCATTGCAGCTTTGACTTCTTCCTTAAATACCATTCTTGAACATATGCCACCTCCTGAAATGGATAGACATCAACCAATTCTTTTTTGGTACACTGACTTTGTGCATTCCTTTCATCTTCTTTTGATGTTTCCTTCATCAATCAGTATATTGTTCATAGAATCTTTCAATATTGGAACTCAAGGTTTAAATTTCCTCTTCAGTTCTTTCAGCTTGAGAAATGCTGAGTGTGTTCTTCCCTTTTGCCTTTCCAGCTCCATGTCTTTGCACATTTCATTATACATAATTGATTTTGTCTTCTTGAACTGCTCTTTGAAATCTGTTTATCTCTTTTATCTTGTCATTTCTTCCATTTGCCTTAGCTACTCTCCGTTCAAGTGCAGGTTTCAGAATCTCTTCTGACATCCATTTTGGTCTTTTCTTCCTTTCCTGTTTTTTATTGACCTTTTTCTTTCTTCATGAATAATGTTCTTGATGTATTTCCACAATTCCTCTGGTTTTTGGTCATTGGTATTCAATGCATCAAATCTATTCTTTAGATGGTCTCTAAATTCAGGAGAAATATAATCTAAGTCATATTTTGGCTCTTGTGGACTTGTTTAATTGTCTTCAACTTCAACTTGCAAATGAGCAGTTGATGGTCCGTTCCATAATCAGTTCCTGGTTTTGTTTTGGTTGAGGATATTGAGCTTCTGCATTGCCTCTTGCCACAGATGTAGTCAGTCTGATTCCTGAATTCCATCTGGTGAAGTCCACATGTATAGCCACTGTTTGTGTTGTTCTAAAAAGGTATTTTCAACGAATAAGTCATTGGTCTTGCAAAAGTCTATCATGCAATCTCCAGCATTATTTCTATCTCCAAGGCCAAAATTTCCAACTGGTGATTCTTCTCGGTTTCCAACTTTTGCATTCCAGTCACCAGTGATAATCAGCACATCTGGATTGCATGTTTGGTCAATTTTAGACTGTAGATGTTGGTAAAAATCTTTAATTTCCTCATCTTTGGCTTTGCTAGTTGGTGAATAAATTTGAATAATAGTAGTATTATCTGGCTTTCCTTTTAGGGATATGGATATTATTCTATCACTGACAGTATTGTACTTCAGGATAGATCTTGCAACATTCTTTTTGATAATGAATGCCACCCCATTCCTCTTCAGTTTGTCATTTCTGGCATAGTAGGTCATATGGTTATCTGATTCAAAATGGCCAAAAATAGTCCATTTCAGCTCACTAATGCATAGGATATCAATCTTTATGCATTCCATTTCATTTTTGACAACCTCCAATTTTCCTAGATTCATACTTCGTACATTCCATGTTCTGGTTATCAATGGATGTTTACAGCTATTTCTTCTCATATTGAGTCATGACATTTCAGCAAATGGAGACCCTGAAAGCTCTACTTTATCCATATCATTAAGGTAGGTTCTACTTTTATGAGGCAGGCCTTTCCCAGTCATTGTGAGAGCCTTTTGACCTGAGGAGTTCATCTTCTAGCACTGTATTGGACAATATTTCAGGGTTATTCATAAAAATTTCTAGTAATATATCAGAGAGTGTTTCAGTACTATTCATAAAGTTTTCACTGGCCAGTTATTTGAGAAGTGAATAGCCTTTTCCTTCTTCCAATGCTGTCTCAGTCTGGAAGCTCTACTGAAACTGATCCACCATGGGCATCCCTGCTGGCACCACCTCCAGCCTCACAGCAACATGCAAGCCGCCATAGTACAACAAACCAACAGACAAGTTCATCTCCCTTAGCTGTTTCAACTGCTTTGCTCACTTCCTGGGCTTCCCCTTACCTGTTTTTGTTGGACCTGTCTGCTGCTACTCCTTGCCACCTGGGGGCTGTCCCCTGCCCTTGTTACCTGTTCCAGTCTCTGGCCCTGTCTAACCCTAGGCATGGGCATGAAGATTTTCTCATATATTGTATTTTAATAATTTTACAGTTTTCATTTTCTGTTATTTTTTTTTTCCTTAGCATGTCATAGTTTTCAGCATATGGATCCTATACATGTTTTGTTACACCTGTAGAGTTTTGAGAAGAAAAACCTAGATCATTCCTTACTCAAGACACATTCCATTATAAATTCAAGAGCTGTGTGTTTCCAAATAAACAAAAGTTTAGAAAATATGTATTGAACAAATATCCTTCTTGAAAAATCAACTTGATGTTGGACCATACAGGAAATTATAAAAATTTACAATTAGTAAATAGTAAAGTTAGGAAAGCTGTGATATAAAATTGCTCCTGCTAAGAGTCAACTTTATTTAAATTTATAATTAAGTTTAAATAATTGTTTAACTTTTATTAAGAGACATAATATGAATATTACGATTCTAAAAAGCAACTTTTCCACCATATGAAAAGAATGACAAATGGAGTAGATTAGAAAAAAACACCCTAGAGAACAATGTCCACATTTGAGAGATGAGAGTAGGTTGTATAAGGTTAGAGAGCCACTGAGAGAAGTTGGACAAGAGAAAATGCTAATTTCCTTATTTATTAGCAGAATTTTATGTATATATTAGGCTTACTTAAGTAATTAGTACCTTTAAAATATTGACTACTGAAAATAAACATAAGTGGCTATTTTCCCTTTGCCAAAGAGAGAAGGATAAAATAAGAAAAAGAGAAAAGCATACAGCAAAAATATTTTTAAAAAACAACTAAAATATAGTTAGTAAAAAAGAAAAATTAAACACACAGACATTTACTTACCAAATAAATTTTAGCAGTAAAACATACTGATTTAGCAGTAACTGCAAATGGGTTGTATTTATATATTTAAAGAAAGAGCTACTCAGTAAGATTAAAAGGAAAAACAAACTCTTATTTACATAATACCAGTTGCCCCTTTCTCTGAGGAGCGTCCTTCAACCGAGAAAGAACTACCTATGATAGAAGGGGGATTGAACTGCCAACCTAATGTTTAGTAGTAGTGTACAGATTATTTGTACTATTGAAAGACCTAGGGCATAGTCTGGGCTTCAAATGTGGCCCCAACAGGTGTTTCTCTTAGTCTAGAGCTCTAAGTAAATAATACAATCCTTTCTAAATGCAAAGTGGTGACAATTCTATCTGTTCTCATACTCATAGAAGCCCTGTTCTCGTCATATCTCCCTCAAAGATGCAGCCTTTGAAAGTCTCACATCATTAATTTAAAGAACTGATCAATTTCAGATTATTTTTTTATTTACAGTTTTGGAACACCTTGACTACATTTACATCTAGATTCCTACTAAGCAATCTGAGGCCCTAGGGGTGGTCTCAGGCCTAAGGCAGTCACCTGCCACACCCAAGGCTGTTGGTTCAAACCCACCAGCCACTCCTGGCCAGAGAGCAAGGCCCTCTCTTTCTTGATTCAGCCCTCCTCAGAAACCCAAGGAGGGCTTGTTAGGAGTCTGATCCAGTCAGTTGGTAGGTGTTTTATAGGAGCTCTGGTAGCATAGTCCACTACTCAGTCCACTCAGTCCAGTCCACTACTCAGAAGGAAGGTTGGGCAATCTACTTCCGTAGTGATACTGCCTCGGAAACCCAAGGAGGGGTCGCTATGAGTCAGGTCTGACTTGATGGCACATAACAACAACAACAAAACAATTTGAGACAGAGTTCAGTTCAGATACCTTGCTTTCTTTTGCTGATAGTAGCTACCAGAAAGTATCTACATATTCCTCCCTCACACAGCTCCCAGCTCCCATGTTCCTCAAGAGAACAATACACTGTTCAGTGAATGCCCTGGCCATACTCCCAGTTGCACAAAATTGATCCTTCCACAAAAGGGCCTCTATGCTTCACTTGCTTCACTCCAGAATACGGGAGGAACTTATTTCCAAATGTGTTTAATGCCAGAAATTTCAAGTGGATCATCTCAGCTCCAAATTCCTATGTGGCACCACTTTACAAGTAGCAAAAGTAAGGATGAACATAGCCATTCTTACCTTCACTCTCTCCTGAACAATGGCTGAATGTAATGATATGTATTGACAGTTTCTGTCTCCATAGAACTCACCATCTTGTACCCTATTATTCCTTCTCTGAAGTAAGATATGGCTACACTTTCAAAGCATTGTGTCATGGAGGAAAAAGAATGGGCCAATGATAGACAACTGTCAACCTGGAAAAAGTGGTAATGGGCTTTATACGAACTTTCTCTCCTTGTAGATGGTGAAGACAAGAAGAACCAAACAGCAGCTACAGTTCAGATTAGGAAAGTTCCTTTTAAAATCTTATGGAGTCATTCTGAAGATGGTGGACTAGGCAGAAGGACTGCACAGACCCTCTTCAACAAAGAAAAGGGAAACCAATTAACACAGACACAGAAGATAATCTTGGACCCCTGAGCCTTGAAGGGAA